>NW_010550426.1:0-40504 GCF_000687285.1 Phaethon lepturus | reverse complement strand
GGACTTGATGATCTTGAATGTCCTTTCCAACATTCT
Organism: Phaethon lepturus; assembly: GCF_000687285.1. Classification (NCBI taxonomy): domain Eukaryota; kingdom Metazoa; phylum Chordata; class Aves; order Phaethontiformes; family Phaethontidae; genus Phaethon; species Phaethon lepturus. Next base: position 40,468 of record NW_010550426.1, on the reverse strand, counting down.
GTGGATCAACATCAAGATTCTGTGATGCTGTGATTCCATTCCTAAACAAGGAAATGCTTCTCCATCACAGCAATAAACCAATGCATCTTTATTATATCCCCCCTCCAAGGAAGTACATCTATTGAGGTAGCTTCTAATCCCCCATTCTCTTACTTCTCACTAAAGCACATGCGTGCTTATGTCCTAAGTTTAGCCTTAACTTTGCAGATCAGCAAATAAAGAACTTCTCTGCAGTCTTCTCCTTTGAAACCCAAGCTAGACTGTGCACTTGAGTCCCCTGCAGTCTGATAAACCAGTTGAAAAATGATACAGTAACAAGAAAAACAGAAAATTATGGATCAGAGATTTCAGTGAGGTAGCACATTACTGTATTGCTGAAATGCAAAAGACCAATTGCACAAAGAGTTAAATGGCAATTGTTTAACTCCTGCTGGGGGAGGAATGGTCTAATATTGAACACATAGAGTGAGAGCCCCTCCGCAGTCCATGCTGCTGCCCCTGCTGATGGCTTCTGTCTACCTGCCTTGCAGTCAGGGGCACCAGAAGCAAAAGGACCCAGTTATAATGAGTTTTTTTTGATGGCCTGATGCTGACTACTCCACAGCTACTCTGCAACAGTGTGGAGACATGAACTTGTTACTTTCACAGATGCAGTTCATAAGCACGAGCACTTTTTTACGGAGCTCTTTTTTCCAGAAAAAAGGGAAAGCAAAAATCAAGGCCAGATCTCTTTTGTGCAGCTTCTGGTTATACAGCTGGGGATGCACAAAGAGCCATGGTGGTTGAGCTCTTCTACAAGTGAATTTAAGTGCTGGCAAGCAGAGCTGCTCCCACACTGAGCAGCTACCCATCAGCCACACTATCTCTTCCCCCAAAAATGAACAGCCCTTTATCACTAACAGCTAATTAACGTGGTGTCATTTAGAAGGAGCAAATATCCATAGCACAATGCAACTGCAAAATGGCATCGCTGTGAAGACAGTGGAGCTGCTTTTGCTTCTAGAGCCTTGGCAACACCATACAACAGTCTCTTTTGACCCTCCTAGGCTATCGTGGTGACAGATGGAGAGAGGATTCTTGGTTTAGGAGATCTAGGAAGTTACGGCATGGGTATCCCAGTGGGGAAGCTTGCATTGTACACAGCTTGTGGTGGAGTTCACCCACAACAGTGTCTCCCTGTCCTGCTGGATGTTGGCACAGACAACGAGGTAAGACTTACATTTTTTCATAAATCTGTCAGAGGGGAAAAGGGATTGAGATTAATGCTTATCTGATCCAGTTCCCTAAATGTGGAGGCAAAGCCAGATACATCCAAGATGAGACAATAGCTAGACCAGCACTGCAGGAATGTGGACAGGTTTCATTCCTGCTTGATGCTCAAGAAACTTGCTCTTATGGGGAACTGAAATAAACAGAACATAATAAACACTAAATAGCCCCATGGTCCCCTGATGAGAAGACTCAGAGTGTTGCCAGTTGGAGCTGAAGGGTCAGCTCCACCTTTCAGCATGGCAAGGTGAGTTGAAAGAATTTGTACAGGAAGTCCCAGATTTATTCTTCCTCTGGTAATTGTGAGAAAACAGACAGATACGTGTGTGTGCGTAGAGGTGACTGTATTCCAGAAAATGGAGAATCCCTGGTGGGCAGTTTGGGAATGATTAATTTCAGTGTTTTGTCAGATTGCACACTTCACTGCACATGATAACCAGACAAGAGGACTCCCATCTGTTTGGAGATTTTTGCTTTATGACTCTGGCTCAGACGGGCCGAAGTGCAACATTTTAGCCATGCCAGAATGGACATCTGCGAGGATGTCTTTTTTAAAATGAATATCCAGTAGTTTTTTGTGATGGCCCTGATCTGTCCGTTTTTGTAAAATGTACTTGTGCCTCACTTGACCCTGAGTAAACCAAACACACGTTTCTTGTGAGAAATAACAAATCTGGGGTATAAGAGCTTTGAGTTTGTGTATGAAGACAGATGAGTACCAACATTTTTGGCCATGCCTGTACTCACTGGAAAGCTAGATTTTCTGCACCTCTTTCACTCCATCCCCAAGTGTCTCACACTGGACACTTGAAAAGAATGAAAGAAAGGAAAATCAGTGGCCATAGATGACATCCAACATGAGATTCCCAGTTACCTCTTTGATCTCTGATCCCAGGATTATTTTATCCCTTTAACACAAAGGCCTGTCATGGACTGGTAGAATATAGGGTGTGCTCATCTCAGCCTGATCCACGATCTTTCCTGAAAAGTGGTAACTCTTGAGTTTGGACCCTCTGAGGCTAAACCAGGAATTAAGTGTCAATGTCTCACTTCTTGGAGTTTCCAGTCAATAGAGTATTGACTTGACTTTGGCTCCTTCATCTCTTCCTTCTCCTCCATGCTGGTCTGTACACCACTGAGTGCTAGCATGCTCTGAGCCACCCAGATGGAGTTTCCCTTCAGAGGGACCTGGGTGTAAGTGCTTCCCTTCCCATGGGAAGCTTCTGACCGTGCATGACCATCTGTTTCTATCTCAGTATCCAGGGGACACTAAAATCCAAAGTGGCACCAGTGATTTTTAGGCATCTCCAAGGGTAAGATGGTGTCAGAAAAAGGGACTCCCAGAGTCAGCCTTGGGCACTTTTGTTCTGCCCAAGATCAAGTGTAATTTATGTGTCCAGGAACTTCTCTGTGGAGGCAAATTCCAAACATTTGGGATTAAGATATAGAAGTTGCAGTTTTCCAGCAATATGAGCAATATATTTCCTCACAATATAAATAATTTGTTTATTTATTTAATGTCTTTTGCATGTGCATAAACCCAGCTTAACCAAACCCTAAGCATGTCCTAGGAGCATCCTGCCCCACGAGTAAATTCATTTATCAGTGCAGAAACAAGACACTTCTTACAGGCATTCATCCTGTTCATCTCTGCCTATTAATATATGATAAGCCTGGGGTGACTGTGTTGCTAACACAGGAACCTCAGGTAGAATGGAGTAAATATAGCAGTTGCATTATATTTTTAGCATCAGTTCCCAGCTTGTCTTTCTGACAGTCCATAATACTTTGTGTTTTCAGCAAATCGGTCTTTTTTCAGAGCTTGGCGTTTCTCAGCTTGCCCGTGGGACAATTTTATACTCCATGAAGCAGCCCCAGAGCACGTGGCGCTATGGGAGCAATCAGTGAAGTAATGCAAATGGGTTGGCTTTCTAAACAGAAAAACAAAAAAAGATAAATTCTTTCAGGGCCCTGAAGAGTTAATGTATCAAACCCAGATTAAAACCTCTTTCGTCTTTCCTTCTAAGGGAAAACAGCTGTGGCTGTAAAAACAGATCTGATTTTAGCATACCTGCCAATATTTAGGGCACATATGGCTGCGGGACAATAGAATTGAGATGGCTCGTCCCCTTCTCATGTGGATGATTCAGTTCCTGAAATTGGAAGGGAAGTAGAGTTGCTTTGCAGTGACTCACGGAGATGTTGGCCCACTTGTCTCCTGCCACTGTTTGTCTTGTAATTTTCCCCAAAATATGTGCTATTTCCATGCTGACCCAGTCCTTTTTAGGTGGCGTAGGGATCCTGATTTAACACCTGCTGGACTGGTTGGAGGAATGGCCTGGTTTTATGCTCCCAGCAGGAGCCAAAAAATAAACTAATCTTTTGTATGAAAATACCCTGCCTTGACACCTGCAGATGGCTGGAGGTAAGTGCTAGGCAGGTGCAGGGCTGGGGAACATTTTGGCATCTGATCACTGGTTCTGGTCAACGCAGGGCTGTCACCTGGAGGCCTGTATGACACATGTCATTTCAAGTTACTTCAGGCTATCTTCATTGCTGAAAGCACTGTTTATGGTCAACAGCTTTCCTGGTAACCTTCAGTGCAAAATTAAGAACTGAATGAATAGTAAACACTCCCCACACAAGGTCAGTTTTATTCACTAGGAGTAAGGCGCTTTGAAAGGGAGCTTTTGGTAGAGCTGTTCTGAGGATGCAGAGCTCCATTTCCTACAGCAGACAAGAAGCATTACATCCCTCTGACTTTATTTACACCAAAAGATAGTCCATAGCACAATCTGACTTCTTACGGAAACACTTTCAGCTCAGGAAGAGCTGTGTGGGCTGGCCTTCACTGCATAGTAAGTAAAATTCATATGACCACAACGAACAAACTTTTTGGGTAGGCTGGGACATAAATTTCCATCTGTCCATGGAAGAGAAGATGTCAACAGAATTGCTTTGTGTCCTAGGCTCTCCTGAGTGATCCACTTTATATTGGACTGAAACACAAGAGGGTTCGTGGGAAACAGTACGACGAACTGATTGACGAGTTTATGCAGGCAGTTACCGACAAGTAAGTGGGATTATATACATGGCTCCTCTGGGCTGCTTCCATTTAAGAACAAATGTTGCAACTCGTGAAATAAGCATTAGTATAATTGATCATCCTAGCAGAGAAAGGTCATTTAAATGCAAGTCTCCTGGGTGGTCTACAAACAACTCTTTGTGCTTGAGCACTCAGTGTCAAAAATATTTGTCTTCAGAGAACTGAAATGGGACTGACTATTTATAACCATTTCCTGTCCATATAGGCCAGAGGTGTCAAACATATGCCCTGTGGGCTATATCTGGCCTCCATCGTGCGTTTATGAGCCTCATTCAGCTTAGGGAGAATCTAAACTTTGGTTTGTTTACATTTTGTAAAGGAAGTTTCTAGCTTTCACCATTGTGAAGGAAATCATCTAACTGGAAACAGCAGTCACTCCACACAGTGATGTCTGTGTGGGTCTGCAGACTGCCTGTCTATCACTTTGTTAAAAATAGGAGCTTCCCTGCTGGCATTCAAGTCTGCAGAGAGAGCAGGCCAGGATTATAAGCACTGTCTTTTTGATGGTGGGACAGAGAGAGTGCTGTTTCCATTCTTACTGACTAGCTGGGATAGAGAGTCTCTGATGTAGCAGGGAGTTTGACATGGGAAGAGCAGAACCACAACCTCAGTGCTGCATGTGCATCTCTTGCACTGCATTGAGTTCCTCTTTCTGAAAAAAAGATAATCTATTAAAATCTTCATGAGTATGTGGAGAGGTTACTATAAGAAGGAACGTGAGAACAACTGTTAAGGAAAAAAATAATAATATTTGGAAAGCCCCAAGCTCCTAAGCAGCTTTTTCTGCCTTTTCTAAAGGAGCAGATGATATTGATAAGGAGTGGCAGAGAGTTGCAGTCTGTGCCTGATTAATAGGCTGCTGCTGGTCGGTATGTTGTAGGGTCTTTTCTTCACAGCTGAAGGAGCTGTTTGATCTTCCCTCTTTCTGTGTATCCAGCCAGCTCTGTGTGTGTGTGTGTTCTTGCATAACTGGAAGGGAGCGGGTGGTACGTGTGTCATCAGCACTCAGTTCATCCTGTCTCCCTTGAGGTAGGAGGCATCATGTCCAGCGTCTAATGACAACACCTACCCGTCCACTGAGAAGCATATCCTTACGTACAGTCTGACTGCCCAGCTGGCTGTGGGTGGAGGGAGGTAGGAAGTAGGGGCTGAACTGCTGAGGACCGTTCATTCACAGCTGACGAACCAAATTTTGAGAGGGATGAGTGCATCATGGAGAATTTCAGCATCTGTTGATGGTAGCTCTGTGCAGCGTTGTGCTGCAACCTGTGAACGTGCAATGCTGCTGTTAGGACAGGAGACTCTCCTTTGCTGTTCAGCAGCATGGTGTAGACATGGCCCGTATGATGGCCTGCCAGTACATCAACCCTCCCAGCTGCAGTTGCCCACTTACTGTGTCAGTCAGTGCTATAGCTCCTGTATCTGTGAACAGGAACACAATAGCCTTTTGGATTAAAAATCCCTAAGGATGACTGCAGAGAAGAGAATTTTGTGTTTGTGCTCTGGTTTGTCCTTCTTTATATTTGGCAAGAAACTTGACTGAAATGTCAGTTGATTGCAGTGTAGTATTATGTTACAAACTTGTGGGTTATCTAGGGGGAAGAAATTCTTGGAGGCTAGAAAAGTGGTAAAACACAACTAGGAAATCACAAGAGGCTCTACAAGTAGAAAAAGGTTGTCAGGGTTTAAGAGTTGTCAGGGATGATTTGTGGGGTTTTTCTTTGTTTTTATTGTAGTCACTAATTAATCCTTCAAGGAAACTGTCCCACTTCCTTCTGGCCAGGAGACCACAGGGGTATTGCAGTGTTGGTGTTGATGATAGAATGGGAACAATGGAGTGAGAACCCACATGATGGTCTCATTGATGGACCATCATGAATTTGGCTCTGAGATTTATGCTTGTGGTGGTAAATGTACACACTACTCCCGTGATGCCAGTGACAGGGCCAGAAAGACAATTTGCCTTATCTGTGCTCGCTGCTGCAGAGGAGGGGATTGGCTGTTACTTTCCTGTGTTTAGTTTATATGAGCTAATCTCCACATTAAAGGGAGAAGACACTCAGCCACAAAACAATGAACTCTTATCTTGTGAGGAGGTGATGTCATGTTTAATGCTTTCATCCAAGTGGTGGGAATCAAGTTCCTGGGGCCCCTGTCCCAGCTTTTCTATTTCTCTAAGCCAACATGAATTGCTTGAACATAGTAAGCCCACAGAAAGTTCCCTGCAACGTGGGACTGGGAAATTCCACTTTGCACTTCTCCATTCACATCTGTAAAGTATTTGGAGATCCTTGAGGGAAAGGAGCTATTACCGTATATTATACCATCCTCACCACCAGCATACTTTAAAGAGTTGTTGGAGTGTGATCCTCTGTGAGCTCTGGGCTGGTGAATAATCCTGCTATCAGCCTGGGTTTGGCAAACTTATATGAAACAGATTCATTTGGTCTCAGATTTCCACTGGAATGACTGGATGCAACCCAGTAGGAGCTCTAACTTCTGTTACAAAAGGAAGCAGAAATTGTTCAGAAGGTCAAGAACATGCTGCTTTATTGTAGCCTGGTTCCACATGTGAGGAAACCTGTGAGAACGCACTGATCTTCAGTCTTCTGTGATTTCTTATGCAAGTCTATAATGTCACATGCAAATTCAGTTATTTGGGGAGGAACTTTTTGGGTTGCCACAAATCTCTTGCAATTTGAGGGTTTCCTTTTCAGCTTGATGTTCATGCAGAAATTCTATCCACTTCCTGAAGGCACTTCAACTTCTCATGGAAACCATTTGTCAGTTCTTCTGTAGGAGTACCTTCCACCCTGTCAAATCATTGCTGGCTCAAGGGACATTTGTCATTTGTCACTGAAGTGGAATGTGGTAGAGCCCACAAGAAAGTCAGGGGAGTGAAGATTTACTCTTCTAATAGAATAATAATATCAAACAGATGTCAACTTTCTATAGCTGGAGACCCCTACAGTCAGCAGAAGGGGCTCCTGGTCTCATAACAGCCACCTCTAATGAAACGAGGAGTGCATCAGAGGCTTCAGAGTTAGCACTTACAGTACTTTGAAATAAACTGTGACTTCTGGGCAATTTTAGAAAGAAAAGCCCTTTCTGAAACTGTTGGATAAATTTCTGTGTTTTCTTGTTGCCTAAACTTTCATTCATTACTCTTTCACCTAAAACACATGAAATGACTGAGCTCTTTAACAACAGCTCCAAGCCATACATTTTGCTCCTCTTGGGAGGCAACTATGTGCAAAATTTGGCCTGTTGAGCCTAGCCTATGACTGAATGAAGCAGCCTGACAAATTGCTGTTTTCTCACAATGAGTAATACGCTTTGTATGGGAAAATACACTGCTTCAGTTTTCCCTCTTCTCAGTTACCATGGCAAAGGGCAAGTCAGTCTTACCCTTGAACTGGTACATTTTTGTAGGCTGGAATAAATATTCACCTAAAGTATCCAAGGATCATAATTGGAGTAACCCACTGAATTTCTTGGGCTTGCCTATATGAGCAAATTAAAGTCGAAATCAAAATGCGATGGGAGATAAGTTGTGCTGGGGCATGTTCTCTGGACTTTGCAGAGCTTCCACCCAGCCTGTGCAGTAACAGTGTTCTTTAATCATCAGACTCTCATTCAAAGCAAACTACCACTGGAAACTTCTTTCCTCCTTTTTCTCCTAAACCAGTATAGAAGCTGATATAGATAATTTCCTTATCTGATATAAGACCCTGTGTCTTCCTCCATTCGCTCCTTCTGTAGTTTCATCAGCACAGTAACAGTGCAGCTTGGTGGCTCCCAGTGACCAGAGGTGTTGATGGATGGCCTGTCTCTGAGCTCCAGCCTCTGTTTCGAACATTGGCCTCAGTTGCTTACTGGCAGATGCTGAGCATGCGGCCCAAGACTCTGCAAGAGGCACTTCCACATGCCAGCAAACCGTGTTGCAGAAGCCTCATTAAGTTGTTATAACTTCACTCCCCTTTCCTTTCTCATCAATGCTTATTAACAGGGTGACCAGGGAAACAGAAGCTTTCTGCCAGCCTGTGCCATACAGCGGAGCACAGAAGACGTCAGGAGATCAAGCATTCAGTTTCACAAAACGGGAGAAGGAGGAAAGTAGCCCGGATTAGTTTGTTTTTTCCTTGTGCTTGTTTTATACCCGATTTTTCCTTGCCTAATCCCTTCCCAGTACTTTTACCCGCAAACGTACCAAGTCAGCTCCCATGTGCTCTCCAACAAGTTCCACAAAAGCTGTCTCTGTTTCAGCAGTTCTCCAGGGCCGTGGATCACAAATTCACCAGCACCTTTCCACAACAAAATCACCAGTACATGTGCCCATCTGTTATTTATTCAGATGCTGTAGATATTTATTCAGGTGCTCTAGTTAGCTTGACTAATTGATCCTGAAAGACTAAGTCTTTAGGCACCACTGGCCTCCATAAAGCCCTCGCATAATACTGCTAACACCTAAAGTCCATTCTCAGCGTCTATGTGTCTGTTAGAAGATCTGCACACCATCACCAGTGCTCTAGCAGGGCTGGTGGTATAGATTGACTCCAGCCTTCCTGGGAATACAAGGTAGATATTCTTCTTGCCCAGTTGCCATGGCCAGAGGGACTCTGACACCATCCAGAAGGAAGAAGTGATGGTGATGGGAAAAGCCACCCCCGCTGTCCAGTATCCTGCCTTGATGTGGAAATGAGCTCATCAGCAAGCTCCTATGATCTGCTTTTAGCCACTGGATGATATTTAAAGTCAAAGAGCAATATTTAGGTTTTATTAGCTTGATTTTCTGCTACTGAGGAATGATTGAGTTCCAGATGTGCTGTTATGGGATCTCGGTGTTAATGTACCTGGCCTTCAAATTCTTTGGGATAATGCATTTACAGATGTCGAAAAGCTCTCTACCCTAGGCTTTCTGTCTGTGCTTTCCACCTGAGCCAGGTTTCCCATATGCGGTTTAAAAAGATGTAGCTGGAGAAGATCTCTTTGGGTGGAAGGCAGGTGGTTAGGCTCCATTCCTTGTTGTCTGTCAGAGGGTAGCTCAAGGCTACATCTGAGGGTCAGCACTAATGCTGTTGCATCTCCTGCTTATGCCCTGTTCCCAGGAAGCCTTGTACCTCCCGCTGCAGTTGTTCCTCAAATACACTGCAAGGAGGATGATGTCATTTTGCACAAAAACACAAGAATGGCCATACCAGCCATTAGTGCTTGTCTTAGTGCTTGGGAGTCATGAGACATGCTGCGCGAAAGAGTTGGTTGGTTTGGGGAGGGGCGGTTTTGCTGCTTTAAGGATTATAAGGAAGGTTGACTATAATTTTTCAAAACTTTTTTCCCAAGAGCTTTGTGATTGATCTTGGCTTGATTTTGCCCTGTATCCTGTCTCTAACAGTAGCTCATAGCAGATGCCCTGGCATATGACTAGGAACAAGAGGCAAACCATCCTTGGCATACCCCCAGCTTCCAGTAATCTGAGATTCAGGGATTTCCTGCTATCTTTGTGCTTCAAGGGTCACTTTCATTTAGCACTCACTGAATCCACAGCAGGCTCTATGCCTCAGAGAGTGGTGGCTGTGTTTATATTGGCAGAAACCTAGTGAGACTCCTACCCAACATCAGAAATAGTCTGCAGCCTAAGACGATGGTGAGGCAGACAGCAGTTCCTGTTGGGTTCATGATGCAGCTCCCTGGCATGGGATTTCTAAACCCAGGGCCTACGGCTTTAAATTTTGTATTGGCTGTAATATAAAAGGCTACAAATTTTTGCAACTCCCATCTGTTGGCTCAAAACCAAACGTTCTAGCATAAAAGCAATTGCATTTTTGTCTCACTCCTGACAACCATCATAACTGCTACATCTGCTATAACAGTCATGACCTCTAATGTGGATTCTTCAGTCCGACTTTCACCATGCTACGATTAACCTGGCAATCAATGAACCTTACTCATTACATTTCCATTTCAAAACAAAGTAAGATATGATCATGTTTTCTAACTTATGTCTTCATCTCTCCTTTTAACACTATTAGAACTAGTTAATGAGTGATAGAAGTAATGCTATTAAATCACGTCATGGTTCTGAGTGAGGGTTTCCAGTGGATTCAGAACCAGAAGGTTAACTTCTATGTTCATTTACAAAAATTTTAGTTTCCATTGTCAGTTTTTTAAGGGAAGACTTGCCTTCCTCTTAGCTATGTGGAAGTCTTAAAAATGAAAGGCTTTTTCTGATGTTTAGTGTAACATCTGTCTGCAGCCTGTAAGCACACAAATGTTTTAAGTTCTCCCTGTAAACAATAGTGCACTTGCCTGGCCCCGTGCCTCCAAGTTGTAAACTTTTCTTGCTGTTGTCTCTTTTGTCTCTTTACGTGTCCGGGTTTCCTCTCTGTGGACAGAAACACATACAAATATGCAAACAGTGCAATCCTGAAGTAAGATTTCCCAGACGTGAATGACAGTAGAAAAGTTTTACCCTTCTGGGACACACTTATGCTCCTGTATAACCCGCCTACTGCAAAGAGCCCAACAACCACACTTCAGCTGCCACTTGGGCTATCAGCAGACTCAGAGGTGGGAAGGAACTGGATCCCCAAAAGCAAAAATGAGCCTGGGCCTTGCACCCTTTTTACGTGGGATGAACTTTTTTCTCCTCTAAGCCTCCTCTTAGCTTGGCACCAGTGTTTGCTTATGTAAGATTTCTGGTTCTGTCTCTATTTCTAAGGTACATGAAAGCATATCTTGTTCTGTGCCTTGAGCCAACCTTGGTGTCAGATGCAACAACAGTCTAGTTTTGTTACACTCTTGTTTGTGAAAAACCATTTTGCAAAGACATTATGGGAACAACAGGGCTTTTCTCTCTGAATCATAGAATCGTAGAATCATAGAATGGTTTAGGGTGGAAGGGACCTTTAAAGGTCATCTAGTTCCAGCTCCCCTGCCATGGGCAGGGACACCTTCCACTAATCAGGTTGCTCAGAGCCCCGTCCAACCTGACCTGGAATGGTTCCAGGGATGGGGTATCTACCATGTCCCTGGGCAACCTGTGCCAGTATCTCACCACCCTCACAGTAAAGAATTTCTTTAAAACCGTTACCCCTTGTCCTATCAGTACAGGCCCTGCTAAAAAGTCTGTCCCCATCTTTCTTATCAGTCCCCTTTACTGGCAGGCTGCAATAAGGTCTCCCCAGAGCCTTCTCTTCTCCAGGATGAACAACCCCAACTCTCCCAGCCTGGCCTCACAGCAGAGCTGTTCCAGCCCTCGGAGCATTTTGGTGGCCTCCTCTGGCCCCGCTCCAACAGGTCCATGTCTCTCCTGTGCCGAGGGCTCCAGAGCTGGACGCAGCACTGCAGGGGGGTCTCCCCGGAGCGGAGCAGAGGGGCAGAATCCCCTCCCTCACCCTGCTGGCCACGCGGCTTTAGGTGCAGCCCAGGACAGAGTTGGCCTTCTGGGCTGTGAGCGCACATTGCCGGCTCATGTCCAGCTTTTCATCCACCAGGACCCCCAAGTCCTTCTCAGCAGGGCTGCTCTCAGCTGGCCTCTTGAGGAAGTGCCTGACCAAACTGACCCCTAAACTGTGGCCACATGGCAGAGTACTGCTGGTCTGTCCAAAAGCCTGACAAGGATCATGCTAACAATTTAACAGTAGGGATGGCCTCAGGACACTGGCCAGACTCAGGTGCTAGTGTTGTTTAAGTTTAACTTGCTATCGTGGACTTTGTTTTTCCAATCCTAAATGCTGGTCACTTGCCAAGCATGATATTTTTCTGATGTCAGACTCCTTTACCAAAAAAAAATACTTTTACTTAGAGGTCAGAACTTTGGTTTCTAGTGTATCAAGCAGCAGTAAGAAGATCTCAAGGACAAAGGTAAAGGCAATTTAGTTCTTCTCTGCCTGGTTTTATCTAAGACTATGAGTAGGAGTTGCAGTGCATCAAAGCACATTGCTTACCTCATGAATGACTGAAAGCAATGCCATAAAATGATAAAATCAGACAAGGATTGGAACATCCTTCTTGTGATTCTTCCAATAAAGGAACTGGACCTTATTGTAAATACAGTTTTTTCATGCATATAGGAATGTTTTATACTCCCTGCTCATGATGAAAAACATGTCCTTTTGATACTGGTCAGCAAAGGCGCTGCACAGGCCCTCAGGCCACCCTTGAAGTTCTGATTTGTGCAGTTTTGGTTAGATGCTTCTCAAATGGTAACTGCTGCCTCATGAATTTTTTCCTTTCTGACCTCGTGGCTTATAATGAGGCTGGATGAACTGGAAGAGGTGCATACAAACGAGGATGAAAGAACCAAGTTGCATAATGAGATTGTTCAGGCGATTGAGAACTCTCTTGAATAAAGAAGCTAAAAGCAATGTCATCAGGAAAGCATCTGCCTCCCTCTTCTGGGATTCACAGTCTTTTGTTCCACACTTTGTGCTCATCCAAGAGAGATGTGTATCAACCTCTACAGGGGAAACAGACTTTACTAACAGCATCTTAACTGTTCGCACAGCCCAGAGACCCCATGTAGCTCTTGGTTGATAGTACCAGAATGACAGTACAGTGATAAAGTGAATCCTGTGCTTGTTTGTGTTCCAGGAAATGGAATAATTTCTTCATGAAGGTTTTCAGGGGGTAATTTTTACAACAGACTTGTAATATTGTATGTGTTTAGCTCCTAGAGTCATTCTTCATTAGAGTGACAGTCTTATACTATTATTTTAATCAATAGTATATTATTTAATTGAAAATCCTGTTTGTGCAAAATTTGCTAGGCAAGGACTGGAGATTGGACTAAAATGAGTGTATTGGAGCATACTATAAAGCATTTCCCAGTAAGCCTATTTTTACAGGAAGGTTTTTGCAAGGTATGGGAGAGAAAGCCAGAATTTCGGTCATAATTATTTATGGCACAAAACTCCAAAATATGCAAACTAATGGGACAGCAACATAATCTTTACCATGAAAGACTAGTGATTTTTTTAATGAGGAGGAACTGACAAAGCACATCTTTTTCTTTCCAGTTCTATAAAATGGCTAAATTAATTCCAGAGATGGTAGAGAACAGGGTCCCCAGATGGTTTTCTGGCAGCCAGCAGTGAACCGGTTGACATGGTGACAGTATTAAATAATGACTCTTGTAGTGTCACCAGTTACAAGACAGAAGTGAGGAACTGTTTTTAGAAAGAAGATAGATTCAGTGTTTCATCTGAAAAAAACACACAGAGCCTTCAGCAAAGGATGTCAGAGTTCGCACCTGACATGACATAAACCTGCCATACAACAAAGCAGTACAGCAGAGTTTGACTTTTAACTCCAAAGAGTCTCATTTTTGTTGAAGAATGTGAATGTGTTGTAGTGGTTGTGGTGTGGATGTTAAGACATTAACCTGGGTAATATTTAGTGACCATAAAAGACTTTGTTTTTATAGTCTCTCCCCATTTCTATGCAGCATGTCTGATTCTTTCAAAACCATCTCTGTCAGAGAGATACAAGAGTGAACTGTCCAAGCATCCTTTTCCACAGCCTGCAAATGTAAAAATTACTCATGCTAAGTGTGGAAGCTCCAGTTCCACAAGGAGACATAGGACTGCAGAGATCCCAAGAACTGCACTCTTCAGTATGCCCAAGAGGAATGGGAACAGCTTTGAATCCAAAATCAGAAGGTCAAAACCCAAAACCTTCCTTTTTTGAAAGCGGGGGGAAAGAACTGGGGAATGAAAGGAACTAAACTGGATATTGGCTCTTGCTCTGTTTCAGTGTAACTTGTCAGTCTGAAATCCTGATAGTTTATGTTTGAGCTTTCCTTTCACATAAAGGCAATTACATTTTGGGTGTTTAACTACTAATGTTCCAGATGCCAAGAAGATGATAGAATGCTCTAGAGAAGATGAGTCATTGACAGTCAGGATGAGGTTACTGGAGGGAGGCAACCTTAGCTGGCCATGCCTTTGCTGGACTGGAAAACATTCAGACCTGATGTGACCTGCTGCTCTTGGCTTCAAACTCTCCTTCAGGGTCTGAACTGAAAGTTAGGAGATAAGTCACATGGATCAGTCAAAGCATGGAAGAATCTATAAGAAGTAGCAACAAGCCAAGCAGACTGACCTCAGGATCCTCTTCCTACCACAGCAGTTTGCAAGATCTCTCTGCAGGGCCACACTGAATTCTAGCCACAAATTTAAGGATATTTAAATGTGGCAGAGGGGATCTTCAGAAATCCTTGTTCAAATAGTCACTTTATAATCACTTTTTCTCAAAAGAGGCATTCTGCAGCTATAGACAGCAAGCATGGCATAAGTGCTTTGGTGTGTACTAGCTGGGACTGCATTCATATCAGATCTCACAAGTTAAACGGAGCAAAATTTCTTAGCTGATTAGACAAAAGCATACCTTACTAAAAATGATTCCTTCAACAATAAGTGGTTAATTTTGGTTTCTTAATGGAAACGACAATGTTTCCAGTGAAACACAATAATTTTGTAAAATCAGTTTTGTCAAAATACAGTTTTCATTTAAAAAATGTTATGATGGGGCAAGGCTAGCCACTATATTTCATTCCATCCTGGAGCATTTCCATGTAGCCTGATAGGGGACCACTTGGATACCATACACAAGGGATGGAGCAGGGCAATTTCTGTAGAGATCAACAAAGAAATTGCAGGCTTTGAAGGAAAGGAAAAACTGCATTGCAGTTGAAAGGGTGATAAGCCAAGTGACCTAGGGTGCATGACGTATATTTAAGATCTTCCTAACCAGCTGCGATAATTAGATAACATTAGATAATGTTTCCCTCTCCTAATTTAGGTGTCTAAAGATAGACATCTAAATTTAAGTTGTTCATCTTAGACTGTCTTCACAGAGACTGTGGAGAAAGAGGCATCTCCAGAGATGTTATCTACTTCCATTTTCCACTTAGGCTAGTTCAAAGAAGTTGCTCTTGGACATGCCTCTTTCTCTCCATTATCTGAGAAGGCAGGCAGAGATAGCTGGGCATTACAGAGACAAATTTTAGATACGTAAAGGTAGTGGAAGAAATCCCATTCTGTGCTGCATTTTATTGGCCACATTCCAGTACAAGTAGCAGCTCTTTGACCACCCTTTTCAACAACAGATATTCTTTACCTTTTCTCCTAAGCTGGATTTTTTTTTAGCATTGTTGCATATTAATGCACTTCTGTGCTCCAGTCCCAAGTTGTCTACGTTTTACTTTTGGATACCACCCAAATACTTTGTAGAGCTCTGAATTTCTTTGGGATGAAACAGGTTACACAAATCTTGAGTTACTGTGCTGTGGAGGAAGGACAGCAAAACTGAATCATCATGTTGATATTCACAAGGATATTATTGCAAATGGCCCCAGCAGTTGTTTTGTTCATAGTCCTCGCTAAGTTTAACCTTAGGCTGATCACATCACCCTAAGATGAGGCATTGCACACAGCCACCAAAGAACCATTAGGAAAGAGCAGTAAGCATTAGGATTTCTAAAGATGGCCCAGTAAGTCAGCTGCCTAATTTGTGTTTAATTTCAGTGACTTTGAGCAGCACAAGTTCTTTAAAGTCCTTTCAAAATGCTAGTAAGATGAGTAGTCCTTGAGGACTAGGATCATCATCCCAAGATTCCCAGCTTTAACTGTGAGTCTAAAATATTTGGTTCTTTCATTTAAAGCATCCAGTCTTAGGGTCTTGCCATTACCAATCTGTGGTCTTTATTAATAAAAACTTTAGTTCTCACATTATGCAAAGGCTCACATAGGCCCAAAATTGTGGTTTATACTTTAAAAAGCTCAGTGGACATATTGCAGAGAAAAAGAAAATAATCTTCAAAAAATACCTGAGTGAATAGTTTTTGCATTCCAGCACTGTCCATTCATACTGAGGGGCATGAAGAGAAATGAAGAGTTCGTGGGCCACCATACTTTCCTTGTACTCTGTTTAATAAAAAATTATCAGAGACAAAACCAGATAGAAGTAACTGTGCAGTGTCTCATGCTGCAGACCAGGAACGTGAAGTGAGGAAAGAATTCTGTGCTCAACAGAGTTAAAAAAAAAAGTTCAGGTTAATAATCTTGCAAATTTGACTCTGTAGTCAGGGAAACCCACCCACCTACCCTTACGCTCTTTGGAGAGCTGGTCACACATACATTAATGCTGGCTGAGATCATTTTATTAAGCAAGTCAGTAATGTTACTTCCTCAGTGATACAAATAAATAATAAGACTGGTGTTAGAGAAATAGTTTCTATAGCAACTGAAGTTACTTAAAGATTTGCTAATTCTTTGCTGTGAGATATTAGCAGATGTTTTGGATGGTGTGTCATCTCCCTCATAGCCATATTTTCATTACACATTCAAACAATGGATAAGAGAATCATCCATTAGAAAACTGATTTTCACAGGCACTTTATGTATTGTTTATTTGCACAAATTCCTTGGATATCCAGTGTTCATTTTGACTTCCAAAACTTTACAGAGAGAAAGAGGTTTGGGAATCTTCATCTATTGCTTTTCAGAGTGTTGCTCTGCATTTCAGAAGAAATTTTGATACTGGATGTCTTCTTGATAGCTGCCAGAATCGGCAGTGGGGAGGCTTAAAGTGCATAAGCTGTCTGTCCCTCAAATACTCGGTGTAACCTGCAGTTAGCAGCATGCTCGGGACAATTTAAGAGCATCTTATAAAAAGAAATGCAAAATTTCAATAGACTCCAGTTGCTGTTGAGCCGTGTAACGTGTCCCGTCATATAGGGTGCAGGAAAGAATTTGTCCCGTTCGAAGTCAGAAAACCAATGGGACCAGTTGTCCAGTCCTTTTCCTAGGGCTTTTTTGCCTTTGAAGTATGGCAAGTTGGCATTTCCCCACCTGAGCATCTAGATCCTGTTTTTTTCCTGTTGATCCCCTGGAAAACCCATGCCTAAACCTCCCTATCCACAGTGAGGGTTGTGGTGCAGCTACAACAGGGCTGTTGCACAGGGCTCTTTTGTTGCTCCTTTCAGCACAGTAAACGAGACAAGAAGGTGCTGCCTTTCTGGCCAGTATGACCAGTCATGCTTGCATCTGACTACCTAGAGAGGACTCACCGGACTCTGACATTGCAGAGTGCGGAGTAAGTATACTTCATGAAGTAGCAGCTATTAGATGACACACAATAAATATAGACTAATGTTGAAACCAATTTTTAATCCCTCTGCACTGCATTTTCTTTCAGGAGAGATGGCGGGGGCACATATGGTGGGGTCTGGGCATGGTAGTCCACCTCTGATCGTACCCAGCTATTAGAAAGCTACCCAGACTGCACATGAGGTAAATTGGAGATGCCCTCAGTCATTGAATTCCACATTAGC
The DNA here is from genome assembly GCF_000687285.1 of Phaethon lepturus. Lineage (NCBI taxonomy): Eukaryota > Metazoa > Chordata > Aves > Phaethontiformes > Phaethontidae > Phaethon > Phaethon lepturus. Next base: position 22,760 of record NW_010550426.1, on the reverse strand, counting down.
CAGGAAGAAAACCACCCGCCATGGCATGTCCTCCCTTGCAGGTGTGCTGCATCCATTCCCAACATCACCAGAGGAGAAGCTGAAGAGAGCTGAAATGTGCCTGGGAGAAAGGAAACAGCACCATGTTCTGGCATGGAGCTGTGCTCTATGCAGTCAGGGATCTCTGCACACATGGCTCTCTAAGGTGGACGCATCTCTCTAAGATGTGCCGTTTTCCTGCTCTTTGGTGACAGGAGCGGTGACAATTCCCTTGGGATGACACTGAATTGCAGACCCCATAGAAGAGGTTCCACAGCTTCTGTGTCCCTGATTCAACAAAGACATCAAGCACCTAATTTTTCATTGAAATTTTTGCAAATATTAGTATTATTTTGCAAATATTAAGCTTAGTAGGACATTGGGAGACATAACTGGAGCGAGGCATCGAGTTGAATCTGAGCTTTTTGTATCTAGGAGAGTCATACACAGCTCTAAAATCATTCATAGAATTACAGAATCATGGAACAGTTTGGGTTGGAAGGGACCTTCAAAGGCCATCTAGTCCAACCCCGCTGCAATGAGCGGGGACATCAACTAGATCAGGTTGCTCAGAGCCCCGTCCAACCTGACCTGGAACGTTTCCAGGGATGGGGCATCTACCACCCCTCTGGGAAACCTGGGCCAGTGTTTCACCACCCTCATTGGGAAAATCGTCTTCCTTAGATCTAGTTTAAACCTGCCCTCTTTTAGTTTAAAACCATTACCCCTTGTCCTGTCGCAACAGGCCCTGCTAAAAAGTCTGTCCCCATTGTGGTCCTTTTCTGAAAGCAAGCATAGAGAATGTGAAGCAAGTGTAAGAGCCAGCCCTTTTCCTTTTTTGAGACCAGAGGGTTTATGAAGCAAGAGTTTCTCATGATGGACAAAAAAAGGAGCACAATGCATGTGCTTATCATTGTCTCCTTGCTGACAGACATACTTGAAGTGGAAAATGATAATAATAAAAAATTCAAGGCCCTCCCAGGAGAGCCTGACTGCCCGCACTGCGAGTGCGATGAAAAGAGCTTTTCATGACAGGAGCCACGGTTCTCAAATGGAGCATGTTTTGTCCAGTATCAATTCCTAATTTAAAGCAGGGATGTCCCCTACCTCGGATTTCTGTGGCAAAGGGGGAAAGTCTGAACGAGAGGTAGGTAAGGTGATGCTGCCTCTGCACTGCTTATGGTCCCAGAGAGGCTCAGGTCTCTAACACAGTGCAGATATTTAGAGCCCTTTCACCTGCCTGCAGCCCAGAGGTTGCTAATAGTTGCATTACTCATTCCCTGAGCTTCTCCCACTGCCCTGTCACATCTCGGTGTGAGAAAAGAGTACTTACGGCCCTTTTAGATTTTATTTGCAAAGTTTTAATGCAGCGTAGAGTCATACAAAGTGCTGAAAGTTAATAGATATGGAGCAGTCTGAATAGTACCCGATTTTTAGAAACTGCACACTTGCCCTGATATTACTAGATAGTTATGGTAAGCTTGCAATTATTTCCTGCCTTTTGACTCTACGGGTCACTAGCTGTCATTGCGTGCTGGTTTTCTGCAAAGCAACTCAGTGGAGAGAAACACTTCCAAAGCACAAAAACGTGGCTATGAAATCACATTGTGAAGCACTCAGTCCATGGCATCCTACAAGCAGGTTTTTTCTCCTCTCTTGGTCACCTACAGTTGAAGCGAGCACTTGGTGGTGTCCCTTTAACTGACGTTCCCTTTGCAGTCAGATTTGCTGTATTGTAACCTGGCAGTTGCAATATCCATTGCAAAAGAACATCTCCTTCACTTTGATAAGCTCCTCAGTAAATACACCACTGAAAATTTGTTGTACCAATAGTACAAAGATGCATATATATATATATATAGGTATACATATTAAGAAGCCCCTTGAATTAAGAATACAATTATCCTTGGTGAGTCCATATTTCTGAGTCTATGGACCTTGTGAAGGGTGTGATCCTGTTTGCTGTGACTGTGATGCATTTCTCTTAGGATATTTTTATCTCTGCACTAGAGTCTTTAGCTACATTGTCCTGATATAAGACGTATATATCATCTTACGTTGTGGAAATATTTTTACCCATTTTTAATTACCCTTTAACTTGCAGGTACGGCATGAATTGCCTGATCCAGTTTGAAGATTTTGCCAATGCTAACGCTTTTCGTCTCCTCAATAAATACCGGAACAGATACTGTACATTCAATGATGATATTCAGGGTAAGTACTGATAGGAAGATGCAAATTTAACCTTCACCTTGTCATGAGGAAAGGTGATTAAGATCACAAGACTGTTTATTATACAGTACTTAGATGTGTGATTGATTTCAGAGTTTACACATAAGCATTTAAAAACATAAACAAAAGCACAGCGGTCTAAGTTGAAAAGTGAGTCTCCATTGTTCTTAGGAATTTAGCCGTTCACTACAGAAACATTGTTCAAGGGAGAAAATGGATCATATGCTTTAGGTTATTATGGTAATTTAGAGAGTTCCATTAATTTTCTATATAATTTAGCTAAAACAATGATGATGTTTTAACGTTATGCAAGGCTTTCAGTTTCCATGAGCCAGGTGGTCATTAGCTGATCCTAGTGATTGTTATGCTCCTTATGACATGCACGAACAAAAAGGTAAATCAGCTTCTTTCCTCCCCATGGATGCTAACTCCGTGGTAATCTGAGAACAGGTATGCTCTCCCCTAGAGCGGTTAGCATAACTCTTCCAGCGCCAAAGAGAAATGACAGCAGCAAAGCTGGGGTTATAACCAGCATTATACAGGCCTCCCAGGCCCTGTGGGGCTCAGCAGGATCGCTCAAATGCGCAGAGGGATGCAAGCTGCATACTCCTGGCATCCTGGTATGGTGCTGACTGTGCCTTAAACCATTGGAAGGGCTGTTTGCCCATCTGACAGGGACAGGATCTTCCCAAGTGATTACAAATAACCAGTTCTTCTCCTGTGAGTCCCTTCATCTTTTCTTCTTTTGTCTAGTCCTGCTTGCAACATGCAGAAATGTCCAACGTTTGTTGATTTAATTATTTGCAGTCAGTTGGGCTTATCCTCACTTGTACTTGAAAGAGACTGAAAGAAATGCCAGCGTCATTTTTCACACAATGCTGGTTCTTTTGTGAACAGACTTTCCAGCACTATTTCTGCATCTGCTACCCATCTAGCAATATTTGGCAGTGTGTGTAACAACTTCTTCATATCTGCCATGGCACAATAAGGGGTTAGACCTTGGCTTATGGAAATGTGGTTGGTGTAACGGGATGCATGGTCCTGCTTAAAGACACTGTCATGAAGAGGGTTTAGAAGCAGAGGAGCTTAAGGCATTTCAGAGAAGGTGAGAGATATACTCCTGCACAAGGAGACTTATTAGGTATTCTTGCCACCCACAAAAGCTTTCAGTGGAGAGAGGAGCACAGAAAAAGAGAACACAGGAGATAGGTAGATACATTTTTGAATTGAAGGCTTGAATGGAGGAACCAAGAACTCGAACTTTTCTGGAGATAGACAGATGAAGCCAACAGTAAGAAGCTGATGATGTAAAGATTTATTTTGGATTAGTTGCTCTCTCTGCAAGTGGAGAGGGACTCAGAAGTTGAAAGGAAGAGAGGCCAAGTGATGTGGCAGATCTGTGGGACTGGATGTAGGTGTTCTTGAGGGAACTGGAATGAACTGGAAAGGTTTCTTGGTGAATTGGAATAGTTTCTTCAATTGACAGAAAGAAGAGAAACAGGATATTAAAGCAAAACTGAAGATTCTGAGTGGGAAGCAGGAGACTGTGTTTTTTATAGTTTCTCTTTGGCCATAGGTCATAGCTGAATGTCTCAGACAGTTCCTGGAAATTACTCCCCGGGAAAGGCAAAGCAGCATCCAGGAGGATGCTGTAAAACAGTATTGCCATAAAATGGACCTTGTCTGCTTCTCCCCAGTTAGATGTGTGTCATGGTGCACATGGGAGATATCAAGTCCCCTGAAAATTCTCTGGAGTCCCGCCTGTTAAAACAGTAGGATTTTACCTCTTACTCGTAAAACTTCCTTATATTATAAAGCATCTAGCTGGCACTGCTTTCACAGTAGTAGATAAGGAAAGAAATCCTGCTGATCTTTTGCACAGACAAGCGATGAGTCAAGGGAAGCAAGCCACTGTTTCAGGCCTTTCTGTGTAGCTGTCAGAAAGAAAAGGGGATTCCAAGTCAGGGTTGTAGTCAGGAATGAGTTTTGAGGACCTCTGGGAAGCTGAAGTAACTTGGATCTAATCAGTTAACTCTGCCCTGGAGTCACGTCAGAGATTAATGGAGTTGAAGCTGGGATGAGTAGTCTGATTTACCCATCCTAATATACCCCTCTGTACCCCAGATGATATGAGAAAGGTAGGAAGTGCCGTTTTCTCACTTACACCCTCCTGTTCTTTGGTTTTCCCTCAGGCTCTCTCTTTCCTAACATGCTGGTGTTTCATGACTCACCTACTTAAAAAAGTGGGAGAGTTCAATGCAAATTGTGTTTTAAATGATTAATGAGAACTCTACAAAGCCTTGTTTAAGCAGGCCTGATTCATTTTACTCAAGTCAGGCAGGAACAGACCTCCTGAAGCCTGAATTATCCCAGCTTCTGAGCTGGCATTGATTTAAGTATATTGATTTAAAAATGCATCTTAGGCACAAAGAGTGCAAGTTAGATCAGGCCTGAGCTACACTAATTTAAACTCATTGTCCATTGGTTAGTGGGGCTCTGAGGGCAATGTGCCTACACACACACACACAGAGGAGATGTGGGAAGAAAGTAGAAACTGCTCTACTTAATCTCCTTTGGGCCTCCCTTTTGCTGCCCCAGGGCCTACACAAACAGAAAGCAGTTTAAAACATTAACGCCCACCTTTTTTTTTTTTTTTGTTACACAAATTACCGTATTGCCAAATCCATCCTAACCTCACAGAATTAAAATGACTCAGACCCCTTCCAGTTCCAGCCAGCCTGCTGCTGCTGAGTGGGATGCCTGCCAGGTACCACGAACCAGGACGAGGTGATTGCTCTTATTCTGAAAGCCATTAGCCTGGGAGCTAGCAGGAGCTGGCTCACAGTGCCCGGGGATGGGAGCTCCCCATTAAGGGAGTGCTTCTCCTTCCTCTGTGGGGGTGATGACATCAGTCCTTTCCCAGCTCTGTCTGGGTTCATGCAAGGGGCAACAGCTTCAATTTCAGCTCTACAGGAGAAAATTGTCACTTCTTGCTTTTTCCCAGTAACGTACCAGGGCAGGCGATGAAGCACGTATGAAATTGGAGGGACATGAGAATGCTTTAGATCCTGCTCTTTCTCTTCCTAATGTAACTTTGCTCCACTTAATTGTGCATAAACAGAAAGTAGACAACCGAAAAGTCTTACAAAGGTGTCAAGTCTTGTGAATGCCTGAGACAGGCATCTCTGGCTTCATGCTTCATACAAGACAATATATAAAATCATTGAAGAGGTTAGTTTGGAAAGGACCTCTGGACATCACTGAGTCCAACCCCTCACTCAATTAAAAAGTGGTTCCAAAATTAGATCCAATTTTGCCATCAGATCAGGTTCCTCAGAGCCTTGTCCAGCCAAATATTTTTTAGTTTCTACAAGGATGGACATTCACAACCTCTTTGTGCTACCTGTTACAAAGTTTTTTCATCTCCCCTGTGCTTTTTTTCCCCCTAATATCTAATTTCCCTAGATGCAACTTGTGTTCATTGTTCCTCATCCTTTTGCTGTGAACCTCTGAGAAGAATCCATCTCCTTTACAAAACATTCAGTAAGTAATTGTACACAGAAATTAGATGCCCTCTTAGCCTTCTCCAGTCTAATCAAACACAGGTTCCTTAGTCCTCCTTGTACACTCTGGTCATGTTGATGGCCATCCTCTGGACTTGCTCCAGTTTGTCACTATATTCCTTGTGCTGAGAGCCCCAAACTGGAGATGCCAGTCTAGATATGACCTCAAAAGTGCTGAAATAGAAAGAAATTATCACTTTCCTTGGCCTGCTGCCTGAACTTCTGTTGACACAGCTAGCAGGCTGTTTACCTTCTGTGCCACAAGGGCACATTTCCGGCTCATCTTCAACTTGTTGACCACCATTACCTCCAAATCCTGTTCTGCAAAGCTGCTTTTCAGCCATCAGTCCCTACCATGTGTACAAGGTTATTCCTTCTTCCCAGGTGCAAGACTTTGCATTTGCCTTTACTGACCTTCAATGAGGCTTCCATGAGCCCATTTCTTCAGCCTGCTGAGACTCCTGTGAGTGACAGTCGTTGATCACTATTCCCAGTTTGTAATCATCCATGAACTTGATGGGTGTATACTCCGTCTCATCACCTAGGTTGTTCATAGAACGTAAATAGTACTGGCCTCTTTGTACCGCTGACCACAAGCCTTTGAGCCCAGCAGCCCAGACACTTTTTCACCCACCTAGTAGTCCACTTGTTCAGTCTGTATCTCTTCAGTTTGGCTACAAGGACGCTTTGTGAGATTATTTCAAAGGCCTCATGCAGGTCAAAGAAAGCAACACCCACTGCCTTGTCCACATAGCCATTTGTCTCATCATAAAAAGCAGCCAGGTAGGTCAGGCTTGATTTGCCTTGAGAAATCCATGCTGTTCTCCATCACCTTCATGTTCGTAGACATGACTTTCAGGAAGATTTGCTGTGTAATCCCCAGGTACTGAGATTAGGTTGACTGAGCTAAAATTCCCTGAATCCTTCTGGCGCTTCTTGAAGATGGGAATCTCCCCAATTACCAAAACCTTTCAAAGAATGACTTTGTAATGCCATTGGCTACGTACCTCAGCATCCTCAGATGCATGTCATCAAGTCTCACGGACTTCATCTGTTGAATGATCCCTGCTAAATAGGCAGTATTCCATAGAAACCCTGTAAATTTGCATACCGAAGGTTCTCAGCGTGGGACTAGGGCTCTGTGTGCACGTGCCTCACTGTCTTTGTGGTAAGGAGCCTGTCTATTTCCGACACAGCCTTCAAAGATGTGCACTGAATACCCACAAGAATCAGCAGGAGTTTGTGCCTGGGCTAAACAGGAATGGGATCAGACCCATCAACCTGTGGATTACCTGGCTTGCTGAACAGAAATCTTTATGCTCCAACAGAGATCCCTTAGTGTCATTATTTGCTTATCTGATCAGACATAACAAAAACATTATTCACCATGAGAGTGGTTGAACACTGGGACAAGTTGTGCAGAGAAGCTTTGGGACTTTTATCCTTTGAGAAGGCCCTAAGCAACCTAATCTAATTTGGAAGCTAGCCCTGCTTTAAGCAGATACTGGGCTAGGTGACCTCCAGGCATCTCTTCCAACCTTATTTTTTCTAGGAAAAGTTCATTCTCCTGGTTGATCAGTGTGTTACCCTCCATATTCACAGATCAAACATGAATTCTTCAGGCTTAGATTGCTTACTCAGTACTGAACAGCAGAAGTTGTTCTGCAAGTTGACTCAGACTTGCAGAAAAATGAAGAAATCTCTGACATGTTATTTAACTAGTTGTATCTGATCATGCCATTCAAAAGCCTTTCACACATTTTTCATACAAGCCTTTCACACAGCCTTTCAGCAGGCAATGTACACTCCCAGCCCAGAAGGCTAACCATCTCCTGGACTGCATCCAAAGCCGCGTGGCCAGCAGGGCGAGGGAGGGGATTCTGCCCCTCTGCTCCGCTCTGGGGAGACCCCTCTGCAGTGCTGCATCCAGCTCTGGAGCCCTCGGCACAGGAGAGACATGGACCTGTTGGAGTGGGGCCAGAGGAGGCCACAAAAATGACCAGAGGGTTGGAACAGCTCTGCTGTGAGGCCAGGCTGAGAGAGTTGGGGTTGTTCAGCCTGGAGAAGAAAAGGCTCTGGGGAGACCTTACTGCAGCCTTCCAGTAAAGGGGACTGATAAGAAAGATGGGGACAGACTTTTTAGCAGCGTCTGTTGCAACACAACAAGGAGTGACGGCTTTAAACTGAAAGAGGGCAGATTCAGACTAGATCTAAGGAAGAAATTTTTCCCAATGTGGGTGGTGAAACAGTGGCCCAGGTTGCCCAGAGAGGTGGTAGATGCCCCATCGTTGGAACCATTCCAGGTCAGGTTGGACGGGGATCTGAGCAACCTGATCTAGTTGAAGACGTGCCTGATCCTTGCAGGGGGTTGGACTAGATGGCCTTTAAAGGTCCTTTCCAACCCAAAGATTCTGTGATTCTGCATGGGCAGGGCAGAGACAGTAGTGCTCAGAAGCATAAAGCCTGCTATCTCCTGACTCTGGGGATCTTCAGCAGTCTTTTAAAACTAGACCTGATGTAAGTGTGACATTGATAGCTTCTCAGAAAAACACCAATCTGAGTGTTTCAGTTATATCCATATCCAGTTATATCCATAACCAGTTTGAGACACTGTGAACAGATAGGATTTCTAAAATAGGCTGAACACCTACACCATGCAAATGAGACTTCTTCAAGGCACTTCAAGATGGGAAACCCCAGATTACTAGCCATTTTAAACTCAACCTTTTGTATTTTCATAGTCCCTCCACAACTAAAGTAGTCTACAAGCAATGCACAGTGGTCATCACTTTCACAGACCCTCTCTGGGTCTTTTCCCGCTTGTTAGAGCAATGATTTCCCTTTGTGAAATCATTTGTGACTTTGTGGATTTGTGACTGCTGATGAGCCTCAAAATACCTCTTGACCCACCAACCACCTTTTCTCGTTATCCGTAGCAGATAACCTTTCCATAACCTTTCCAGGACGCTTCAGGAAGCAGTGTCTCACCCTGGAGGAACACAGCTCCCAGACCTCAGCTGAAGTTGGGAATGGGCTGACTCCAGTGCCGCAAATCTGAGGGGCTTCAAACTTTTGAGCAAGTTAGAAATCACTCATGTGCAAACGTGGCCTAATTTGCAGGCACGTTTCCATGTGCTGTGTGAAGCAGGCAAAGCTAGTTTTTGGCTCAGCATTAACTAATTTCAGTAGATTAAAATGGTACAGTATCTTACTTTGTTGTTTCAGCTGGTGTGGAAAATACATCAGTAATTATCACAGGAAACTAAGGAGGGGGGGAAGCACAATAGGAAGGGAGCGCTGGACAATACCCGGCTGCAGGACAAAGCAGGCTGTGTCCTGCCAGGCAGCTCCTGAGCAGCACGCCTTCCCTGTGGGGATTCACCCGGCCTGAAGATAGATCTGGAGATGTTCTCAGTCTTGAAGGTGTTCGCCATTACCAGGCACTCTCGGACCTGCTGTGCCCTGCAGCAGAAGAGGCTCCTGCATTTTCCCGTGATGCTATTACATTAACTATTTAAGGGCCAGCTCCTAGATGTGTGTCTAAATCATTGACTGCTAAACAAGCCAGGTCAGAATGGTATGGGCTTCTGTGTGTGAATGGACCTCAGTCTCTTGGCTTAGTGGTGCAGGGCTCTAAAGATCTGGCCCGTATCTTCTGTTATTTTGGGGACTGTAACATTTGTTCCCCTTTCCTCTCCTGCTTTTCTTGTTCGCTGTTTCTTTTGTTCACTGGATGCCATTGCAAACTCCTCCTATGCAGTAAAGAACAGCATACCCAGTGTCACTGGGTTCAGCTGCCTGTGATCTTTAAGTCCAAGGCTGAGGAGGCAAAACGAAGAGAAGAACAGGGCTGTGCTCTGACCTGGTTTAGCTCATTGCTATAAAACAGCACCCACTGCTGCGAGGGAGACGGGGATGCTTTCGTGCAGCGTGCTGGCAGCTGCCAGCAGCCTCTGCCTCTGTGGGCGAGGGCCGTGGGTCTGCCCGCTGGCACAGCCCGTGTGCTGGCACTCTGCACAGGCGGGAGCAAGGGCAGTGCTGCCAGCCAGCACTGCGACGTCTTTTTAAGGCACTGCACTCTATAGTCCAAGCACTTTACAGTGCAAGGGTTAAAAGTAGACACCTAGAGATGACCTGCATGAGGCATCTACTTTAAGATGAGCTCTGCATCTCCATTGTCAGACTGCTCTTCACCATACCACGCCTCTTCTGGGTCACCGGTGTCCCTAAATCTGTTAGTGAAGAAAGCGAGTTCCTTCCCGAGCATTGATGCTTTGTGTTTCACTGCTGTTCTCGTTGACTTGCTCCACACCATTTCTAGGTTTATTTTCTTAATGTCTTACAGAGGCCCTTCGGGGTAAGGCTAACACTAGCCTGCAGCCATGGAGGTGAAGACCTTGAGCTGCAAACACTTTGGCAGCTTTTTGCTTCAGCTTTGTTGTGTTTGACTTTTGGTTATATATTTGGAGTAGATCTGGACAAGCTCCACTCTGCTTTCCAGTAACAGGCGGAACTGCTGCAGGGACTTAATGTGAACCAGGATTTGGAAAAGCCCTATGCTTCCTCTGCATCCATAAATTCAGATATATTTTCTTGGCTGCCTTTTGCTGGAGCTGTTAAACTGGTGTTTGCTGTTTCCTGGGCCCTCATCTTGGCATGGTTTTGATGGGGCGAAGCGTAAGTAGGCAGGGCAAGGGTAAAAATTAAAAGATCAGGCTGAATTTGGCCATCCCTTCCACCAGTGTGCTGTGGAGAAAGGGGAATCACCCACACGGGGGTTGTATGAAGAAACAGGCAGTGGCGTGGCTGCAACGCTCCCATCGCTGCTGCTGTCGGAAGGATTCGGCATGGTGGTGATGCTGTGCTCCGCTCAGCCAGCGCCCGGGCCGGGTGACAGGGCAGTGCCAGGCCTCAGCACGGGGAGACTCCCCACATCCCCCCTTGTCCCCTGCTTAGCCACAGGGTGCTGTCACACACAGTACAGCCTTGACATCGGCACTGGGCAGCACTTTCCCTGTTGCATTCGTGCCAGCACTGCCCATAACTCCAGGTGCGAAGCCGCTCGCCGCTCTGTCCGCTCGCCCCGCTCTGAAGGAAGGGTAAGGTCTCCAGGCATGGGTGCCTCTGGGCTGCAGCCTTTTCCATCTGTGCAGTATCCTGAAGCTGTGGAGCAGATCTTTTCCCCTGGGTTTTGCTCCAGTGTAGCTCCACTGACATCTACTGGGGCTTGTTCTTACTTACACTGGTGCAAAAGGAACATCAACCCTCAGAGGGGGTTTCCTTAATGTTTCACAATATTCTGAATGTGCCTGAGTGTCAGAGATTAATTCTTACAGGGATGGCCGTTTTCCTGAGTGCATCTTAGTTTTAAATGCCTCTTTTCTTTGCTGGTCCTGTTGCCCTGGACTCCCCAGAGAGACTCCTGAGGTCTGCTTGCTGTTTTATGATATTACATTGAGCATTCACTTTGAGTCTCAGACAGATGGGATGATTTGCAAGCATTTTCCTTATTTCTCTCTGTGCCCTTCCATATCTCACCTCAGATACAGACCAGCCAAGCTGGCTCTTGCTAATTACTTAAAGAAGTAGTTACCTGCAATAGCAGCATTCAGTCTCTTTGGAAAACAGATATACCAACATGCTGAAGGGTGGTCGGGTATTTTCTTGCCACACTCATGATGAGGGGTTCCCCCCCATCTCATTCTGTGGTGTTTTCAGAATTGAAGCACAATGATTAGCCAATTCCTTACATGAACCAGCTGTGAACTCCTCTCCATAGAGATCCTCTATTGTTCCACACTCAGAAATTGTAATTATCAAAGAAAAATATTGACCTAAGGCCAAGGTACAGTAACTTTGTTACTTGAGTAATGGGGGAGAGATGCAGCCTGGGAGATATGGAGGGATTAGAAACACATTGGAGAGAGAGGAGGAGGATTAGGAACGGCAGCTGAAGAGAGTCCTGCTGTTAGTCAGAGCTGCAGTGCAAGTGCAGGGGGATGAGTAATGGCACACCCAGTCCCACAGGTCTCCGCTCTGCAGGATGCACACTGCTCCGCATTGAATCCGTGCACCCTTTCTTTCCCTATGCCCCACTTCTCAAATTCCTGCTAGTAACATCTTTAAAAGACCTTGAGTCCCTCTGCTGAATGTCCCACGAGCATTTTCCATTTAAAAGACTTTACAGATAACAGTGTTTGTCCCATCAGCTTTCTTGACAATCATAGGCTATAAAGCAATTTTGCCTGGGTCAGGACCAAGAGGAACAAGATATTTCTCCAGTTACGTTTCTTTCTTTTAAATACTTTCCAGGCATCTATTGATGCTAATGTTGTGACCTGACACTTACACTGTCACACTGTAATTGTTACACTTTGGATTTTTCCCTCTGATCAATTCCCCACTCTTACCCACTCGGGGATTTGGGGATTTCTGTGCAAAATAAGCCTGGGAGATAGCGTGTGAGCATGCGAGGGCATATGCGTAGGTGTTCATATTCTACTGCATGTCACAAGCTTGGCGTTGCTGACAACTGTGGGACCCTGATCTCTGCCCACTTCTTTGCAGTTTAAACTGCCAGGGTGGGATCCCTTCCTCCACAGTTTAGATGTCTGCAATAGAAGTGTCTACATGTATTCCAATTATTTTGTCTCTTTTAAAAAACTGTGGTGGTAGTGACACTTCTAGGGTGCATTTCATTTGACCCAGTTCAGGTGTCTGCTTTAGCATGAGCAGGATCACACATGTTTGCTTAGAGGAGTCCCATCCTTAGCATCTGGCACAGCAGCAAGCCAAGCAGTCCTGCTGATTATAGACTTGCCGAAATACAGGGAATGAGCATGGGCTTAGCTATGTGACACCCATAAAAAGCAAAATCTAAAAACTAGTCAATTATCTGGTGTTTCTTTAAATTCCTGGTATGTTCGTTATTTTCCTCTGTAATTTTTCTAGTCCGATGATATGGCAATTCACCAGGTAAATACATTACTCTAAGTACAGCTTAAAAAGGCAGAGATTTAATGCAGGAGAAGCAAGAGGAAATCCTTCATATATATCCTTCAGTTGTCTGAGTTGTCATGTTAATAGTGAAGCAGCAGAGCACTCTGTGGCTGGTTCCCTCTCCATCAACTCCCTTTTAAACTGACTGAACTCAAATGGTCTGGGCCTGGAAATAAAATTATACAAACTGTTTTCTGAGCTAAGGAAGGGAATTCATCCTTGGTGCTGAAGCGAGTGTCTCAAGTGATTCGTTGCAAGAAAGAAGCTTATGAAGCCACCAACCGTTCGTCTAGCCCATTTTGTGTTTAAGACACAGATGCTTGCGATGCCTTCACGAGCAAGAAATGATGCTGCTGCCGTTCTGTGCCGGTGTGCCTGTGCATGGACAGCACAGCCCTAACATTTGCTGCGGGAATGTGGCTGCTGCCACCTCTGCTAAACCAGAATCACTCTTAGGTGGCACTAGTCATTAATTTTTGGAGAACTAAACTCATCTGAGTTATATATGCAAAATATTGGTGAGTTAATGGTACTGATAAACACTTCTTGTCTGGCCAATAAAGATTTTCTTTGTGAGAGTAGCTTGTATAGGTTCCCTAAGCAAAATAAGCCATGTCAATAAAAGTTACTTCTATGCCAGAGTAACTGTGCTCCCACTATGTTTTCTGCTTGCATGGAAATAACGAGAGAGTAAATCATTGCCTGATGCCATGATATACCAGTAGATTTCTGGTTTAGCTGTGGCTCTTGCACTAAAGAGAAAGACCAGGTAACGCTGAAATTATTTTCTCGGTCCCTGACAGAAGAGGCAGCACCACCTGCTGGTTTCACTGCTCACGGTCATGCTTTGCTCATGAGCTGCTCTCTTTCCCAACCGGGCTGTTCACTGATGCCTTGGCAGCACCCCAGGCCCTAAGGACCCTGCGGGGGGTCGCACTGAAGCACTGTCTGATTGAAACCCTGATGCACTGGCTGATTAAATGGAGAGGAAAATAGGAAATTATGGAAAACTTGTGAAATCAGGTTTATTAGCCTAAAAAGGTTCATTGTCTGCCCCACCCACACAAGACTTGTTACTTGTGGACTCCCTGATTTCTCATAAAGCTTCTGAAGATGAGAATGGAGAGACCAGCATTATTGCTGCAGACAGCATCAGAGCTGGGGCACATCCGAACTGGTATCCTTTAAAATGCTGAGGAACAATATTAATGGACTCGATGATCCTTATGGGTCCCTTCCAACTTGAGATACTCTGTGATAAAACTGCCCCCTTCATTCCTAGCTCACCTTTAACACTTGTAACCAGCTTGCCCAGGAGACCTGAGATAGATACCACCAGTGCCTGAATCCTCATTAGTCTGTGCCTTACTTGATTTCTTCCCACCATTTTCCTTCATCTGGAATAGGACATTAGATGACTACTATATGTGATTGATGTGGGGTGAAGGCAGGTTTATTCAGTCTAGACATCTGCCTTCCTTGATGGATGGAAAGCTATACATATCATGGTGGCTGTAACAGCAGGACTCCGCTCTCCACATACTGGATTCTTTCTCACTAATCTGAGACCAACTCATGTTCTCAGTGACTCCTTCATGCTTGGCAGTGAGGCATGATGGCTCTGAGTCAGGGTATCAGAGTATCAGGGAAGTAAAAAAAGAGAAGGTGGTGCTGGGCTGAGAAGGTAAATGAGGAGAAGAGAATGGTAATTCCATGATCACAGAGGATTTTGTGACAAGGGTGCCTAAGTACAGACCACCAGACTACTACAGATGTCTTATGTGACCTTAGACAAGTCACACACATCTTAAATCCTCAGGAGTTAGGTATTAACTTCTGGCATTCTAGTATTCGGTGTCCCTTTGACTCTGTATAGAGGGAAACTGGTGTTCTCCTGCCTTGCAGGGGTCTTCTGGGGATTAATATCTCAGAGTAGGGAAGGCACTCAGATCATTTAGTGACAGGATCTAAGAGAATGGTTCCTACCACAAGGTTTCTAACAGCATATCAGTAGGGTAGACAATCCATTTGCCAGGTTGTCCATCTCATGGTGTTTCTCTCTTTTCAGGCACTGCGTCTGTTGCAGTTGCTGGCATCTTTGCAGCCTTAAGGATCACAAAGAACAAGCTCTCTGACCATAAGTTTGTTTTCCAGGGAGCTGGAGAGGTAGGAATGTTCTTGAGTTTGTTACTAAATATGATCTAAATTCAAGTTTAGAGAGAGAAAAGTCACACATGAAGCTTCCTGCAAGGCTTGGCTTCATTAAAACAAAGCACAGAAGCAGGTTCCTTGTCACTGGGCAGGAGTGGGTCCCAGAGGAGGATCTTGCTGCTGCATAGAAGTTGCCAACAGCCTTTCAGTGGCCTCTTGGCCCGTAAGTCCTGGGTGCTACTAGGCTGCCCATGTGTCAGTGGGGCTTTAAATACTTTGAGGGAAGTCTCTTATGAGGCAGGGTGCTGCAGGAACGTTAAGGAGGCTGGTTTGAGTCCTCAGGGTTGGCACTAGGGTAAACCAGAGCCTCTTCAGCAATAGAGTCAAAAGGACTCAGACTCAAAGAACTGTAAGAACATAACCTCACTTTTTGGAGTCAGTCATATTGCCCCCATGGCAGAAGTCAGGTAGTCTGTATGGCACCTCGCTCAAAGAGAGAGGGGGAGGAAAAAGTCTCTAAAGCCTGGACTGTGGACTAAAGGCGTTGGTCCAGGTCCTGGCTCAGCTCTCGCCCACCTGTGGGACTTTGGGAAGTTCTGTTACTCACTGTTTGTCTATCCCTCTGTGAAACAAAGATTGCTTGTTCTCTTTCTCCACCCTTCCTAGCAGACATGTCTGTGCTGGTCACCGTCTGTGTGGCATAGAGTCCCTCCTGCCTTGTTCGTCCCCGTCTGGGCAGGAGGGCCCGGCACAGCTGTAGGACCACTGACACACACAGCATGTCCAGGGCTGCTTCCTCAGGCAGGAATGGGAGAAGAGGACTTTCCTCTTGGCAGTACTTCGGATGCAGCAATCCCACTTCGCTTTGAGTGCCTCTGCACTGGCATTGTCACCAATGTTTGTTCAGTGTATGCCTCTTTTCCTCCCCTGCAGCAGCTGGTTTAAATGATGGAGGGAGCCTTTACCTGTCAAGGTACCACCTCCACTGCTCCAGCCTCACAGGCAGCCTGCTCTGCTGGACAATTGTTTTTTGTTTTTTTATTTATGGCAGCACTTGCAATACTAAAATCAGCCCCATGCCATGGCACTGTACAACCATGGAGCAGAAATCCTCCCTGTTTTGTGCAGTGCTGGGGGATGACCGAACACATTTCTCATTCAAAATCTTCCCCCAAAACAGATGATGATACCCCAATGAAATGTTTATATACTGTGTTCCAGGCTGCAATGGGCATAGCTCATCTCATCCTCATGGCCATGGAAAAGGAAGGAATTTCACGAGAGGATGCCATCAAAAAAATTTGGATGGTGGACTCTAAGGGCCTGATTGTGAAGGTAAATATGTCCAGAGCTGAGCTCCGCTCCCCCGCCACCTCCTGCAAGCTAGAAAGGGGTCAGAGCAGGCAGTTACCTTGGACCCCAGCTCAGCCCTGGAGTAAGGGCTGCAGTTCTGTTGGTGTCAGCAGAGCTTTTCCTCCTTTCAGAGAACTAGGTCACATGGTGACAACAGTGTACCAGCAGCACTGGCTGCCATAAAGACAACGCTCTGGGCTGGGCCTCTAAAAGGGTAGGATGTGCTGCTGGCCATGATCTCAAGCAGTGCTGGAAGTCTTGCATGTCCTATATGGTGCTACAACAGCAACGTCGTGCCCTGCTTGGTGATCCAGCCCAGCTCTACTCTGCACTCCCTGGGTCTTCAGGACCTCTGCCCTTCTCCCTTCTCAGGCTTGAGGAGACTTGTGCTACAGGTACAACTTCTCTGCCCAGGCAACAAGATCCTTCCTCCACACAATCAATGTATTTTGGAGAGCAAGAGGAGCAGAGACCAGCCCCACCATGACATTACACCAACAGCTCAGTGCCTGACTGGCTGATGCTGAGGACCTGCTCTGAGGAATCTGGTTTAGGTAGATGGCCAAGAGAAGAAATGAACTGATGAGTTACTATGTTATATCTCCACCTTTTGCCAAGAGACCAAAGTTTGACTCCTTGTTTTTCCTCACAGGGCAGAAGCCACCTGAACCATGAGAAAGAAATGTTTGCCCAGGACCACCCCTGTGTGAACACACTGGAAGAGGTTGTGCAAAAAGTGAAGCCTACAGCAATTATAGGTGGAGTTCCTGTAGCACGACCTTTTCATATCAATTCAGTTCTTAGGAGAGTTTGTCTTTCTTCCAGGGCCTCCTTTTGTTCTCCCAGTCAAAATGAAATGAGCTTTTTTTACTCCCATTTTGTCAGTTGATTTCTCTATCACCTTTCCCCTTCCACCGTGGGGCACAGGCTTCTTCTCTTTTGGAGCTGAAGGAGTCCTCCCAGACAGGGCTGCAGAGGGAGGTGCTGTGGGAGGCAGGATCTGGGGCTCTCAGCAGTGAACATGTCCCTGGCAGTCTGGGCAGGGCAAGGATGACAACAGACAGCTCAGGCAGGTCTTTGGGAGGCAAAGTGCCACAGCCAGAGTGGCCTAAACACTGATTCCCACTCTGCCCAGAGGAGCAGGGCGCTTTATTTTGAAACAGCCTTCTAATCTTGACATAATATGAAAAATAAACATTCCCACCTGCATCTCCAGAGATGGAGCCTGTTCCCTTCTGCAGTTCATTTACCAATAGAGGCATCCAAGAGGGATCAGCCCAGTGCACAGAAGTCAGACCGTCGGAAAGCACCGTCTCACTCTGCTGTTGTTGTTTTAGGTGTCGCAGCCATTGCAGGAGCTTTCACTGAGAAGATTTTGAAGGACATGGCAGCCTTCAATGAGAGGCCCATCGTGTTTGCCCTGAGCAACCCCACAAGTAAAGCAGAGTGCACAGCAGAGCAGTGCTACCGCCTCACCGAGGTACTGGAGCTCAGCATAGGAAAGCTGGGTGCTCCAGGTACACTGTAGCCATGACTGTACCAAGGAAACCACAGTGGTGCATGGTGGGCGGAAAAGTGACAGTGGGCATAAGTTGAAACAAAAGAGGCTCAAGTTGGTCATAAAATTGAAACTTGCACGCTGTGAGGAGAGTCAGGAGGTGGAACAGGGGTCTAGGCTGCTCATGCAGTCTCTGTCCCTGCAAGTTTTCAAGACCAGGCTGGATAAAGCTCTGAGCAACCTGGTCTGATTTCATAGCTGACCTTGCTGTGAGCAGGATATTGGGTCCCTAGCAGTAATTTTTAAAATTACTTTGTGATCCTCTAAAGAAAGCCCTTGCCTCCTTCACCCACAGCTGTCTGAGGTGTCCCATCCTCCCAGGTTACTGTCCCCTGTGTTTTGCCACCCTAGTTATTTGCATAAGTTTCATCACCCAACTCAGGCTCAATGTCTGAAGAATTATTGTCATGTGGATTGAACTGGGGTGAGAGAGGCGGCCTTGTCTCACTCTCCCCTTTGCCACCCTCCCCCAGCACCTGCTCCTGGCTAGGGCAATCACAGGGCCTCCAGACCTTTATCCCACATGAGTCCCTCTTCACACTCAATAGATGGTTGATAGGAAGAGACACTCCTTCTCAGCAAGTTGAGAGCACTTGCAGTGGGCAGTACAAACACCCGCTCAGTGCTCAGTGGCCCTGTCCATGGCCCTGTTCATGGCTCTGGGGACCAGGCCCTCCATAATTATCAGCTGGAGATGGCTCTGGTGGAGATGTCTCTCACTGACTGGCTGGAGATGAACGTGTGGACATGGCACTTCAGAACATGGTTTAGTGGGCGTGGTGGTGTTGGGTTGACGGTTGGACTTGATGATCTTAAAGGTCTTTTCCAACCTCAATGATTCTGTGTGTGAGATTTGTCTACTTGGTCATGAGAGTCCTCTGAGCACAGATCATGGCAAGCAGCAGAAATGTAAGATGTCTCTTCTGAATTTAGATGCCTCTTTCTCTCTCTTACTAGGGACGGGGAATATTTGCAAGTGGGAGTCCATTCTCAAAGGTAACCCTGCCCAATGGACAGACCTTCTTTCCTGGCCAAGGAAACAATGCCTACGTCTTCCCAGGAGTGGCACTGGGAGTCATCGCCTGTGGAGTCCGGCACATCTCTGACGATATCTTCCTCATCACAGCAGAGGTTTCCAATTGGCTTTTAACTAATGTTTTTTAAAATATTGTAAGAGGCACGTGCACCTACTTCAGGTGTGTTCAAGAACCTAGCCTTGGGCAATGCGTTGAGTGGAAATGGCACAGCCTCAGCAAAAAAAGGCAGCCTTTCTTAGTCTCAGGGAAAACTCACACTTGCATTGTGCCTACAGAGCTGCAGGAGCCATGACACGCTTCTCATTCTCCACAACCACTGCCCTGGCACAGCGCTTCCACCATTCTGGCTCCAGTTTGAAGTCTGTAATGAAATGTAAACACACATGTGTTTTGAATAGTTCAGCAGTTCCCATTGAGAACTAGTCCCAGCTCCGCTGCTGCTGAGGTTCCAGCCACGTATCACGTAATGCTAGTGGATGTGGTACGTGCTTGAGACCATCTCTATAAACTACTTTACTTTTCTTTTCTTTCTAGTCTATTGCTGCTGAGGTGACAGAGCAGAATCTTGCAGAAGGAAGACTGTATCCCCCCTTGGACAGCATCAGAGAGGTGTCTCTCAAAATCGCTGTGAAAGTGAGTACTCATTTTTTCCCACTTTCCGTGGTAGGGAGGGCAGGAATTGCCTTGGCATCATTCTTGCTTTGTGGTTTTTTAATTCAGTTTTTTCTACAGCCTAAAGCAATGATGCTCAGGAATCCTTCCAGCCAGAATTGTTGCTTTGATTACTCCCATCATTAAAGCCTAAATGTGAAAAATACCTCCCAGTTCTGGGTGCCTCACAGCTTACGAAGCTCTGCTTTCTTGCTTGGAGCTGTGAGTGTTCAGGACTTCAAAAAATCAGGTTTAGGGTCAAATTCAAACATGACACAAGTTGACGAAGGATTTTAGGTTCCAAATTACTATTTTGGAATCTCTCCTCCTGTATTTGACAGGGCCTGAGTACCTAAATAACTATTCCTGATCTGGGCTTGCTGTCCAATTGTGGGATTGGTGCCCTGTATACCTCAAATTTGTAATCCCCATTCAGAGGACACCTACTGAGAATCACATTGAACTGCTAGGAGTTACTGACGGATGCACAGCATAGCTGAGGAGCTTAAGGGTGTGAGTGGAGGTGGTTAAAGGGCTGCTCTCCTTCTTTAATTGCACACTCCAACCATTTTGCCAGGGCAGGGGTGCATATTTCTAAGCAGCCAGTAATTGCAGGCAGCTTGCATTCCCTCACCCAAGGGATGAAGTGCAGCTGACTCAGGGAATTGCACAGAGAAAAAAGGCAAAAAAGGACACAATATTGAGGGGGGAAAGGGGAGAAACAGATAAAATACAGCCAGGGCCAAACTGCAGTTGGTTTCAGCTTCATAACGTGCCAACTTTTATTTCATCAGCTCATTTTGCTTATCTTTTTGCAGATTGTTGACTGGGCCTACAAGCATGGTCTTGCTTCTTGGTACCCCGAGCCAGCAGACAAGGAAGCCTTTGTGAAACGGCTCGTTTACAGTCCTGATTATGATTCGTTTGTTATTGATGATTACAGGTGGCCCCCCGCAGCCATGCAAACACAAGATGTATAAGTTTTTGTGAGAACTGTTTTCTCATTTTTCCATCGGTTCCTATGGTTCGTATCATTGCTGATATAAATGCACCTCCAGGCTTGCAGAATGATAAAAGTAAATGAATCCAAATAGTTTTTTACTTGCCGCTGCTTTTTCTCTGTGGGAGCATTTCAGTAGGGATTAAAACAGAGTCCAAGATGGGCAGTCAGTACTCCAAGGAGAGAGACAGACTATGGCTGCAACATGTCCCTGTCAGTCAGCACTGCACATTGCTGCTTGCTTAACATGCTGCCCAGCTCTCAGCTCAGCTGCCTCAGGAGAAGCTACCTGGGCCACCTCAGAAAGAAAGAGTCCCATTCCTAGTGGGGGTGCCTGCGGGAAGCTCGGAACCCCGGAACTTCCATGGTGGCAGCTGTATGTGTGATCATCCCTCACACACAACAGCCACACTTTGCCCATGGCTCTCTGGATATGATGGGAAGCGTGCGCATTGTGCTGGGAGAGGTGTACACTTGGGCGGCATTACGTTTTCCTGCTTCAGAAGTCCCCAGTGTTTAGGGAGTCTCATCCAACCCAAGCTGGTGCATGGGCCACACAGCCTGGCACTGTCCTGTGCCACACCCCTTTGGAAACAAACCCCAAAATCTCTTTCAGCCCCATGGGGACCACAGACTCCCTCCCGTCTGCAGTCACAGAATCACAGAATCACAGAAACACTAGGTTGGAAAGGACCTTCAAGATCATCAAGTCCAACCATTAATCCAGCGCCACCATGTCCCCTAAACCATGTCCTGAACCTAAACCAGTCCAGACTGCTCTCCAAGGGCACAGGAGCCAAGGGACACACAGCAGGGAGGCAAGCTGGAGACCAGGGCACCCCGAAACCCACACATGGCTGCCTGACTGCATCTTCTGCTGGGCACTGCTAAGGAAGTACTGCCACCAGCCAGAGACTCTCCTGGGGGCATCTCTCTGTGTAACAGAGTCCCAGGGAGGCCTCCCCTAGCCCTGCAAAACTGTCACGGTCCCCAAATACTATCCCAGTGGGATGACGGTGTTCCTGACCGTAACTGGGAAAGAACAGAGAGGCTTACTGGCAGCTCTTCCCTTCCCAGTTCTCATCGCTCATGCACAGCAAGGCCGAGGCTGATTACCACATAAGTGTTTTTTAGCACCAGGAAAAGCATCTCGTCCCTTTGTGATGAGCCACAGTCTCTCCATGTGTTTGTAATGCCAGCAACTTTCATGGTCTTCTCACCTAGGCTAAGGAAGGAAAGAGAAATCTGTCAAGTTTCAGGTTCAGGGACAGACACTGAGAAATACATTTCCTGAGCAAAAGACCCTGAAACTGAGGTTTTCTTACCTTTTCCATTGCTTCTGGAAAAAACTGTCTGCTTTTGAGAAGGGAGGTAGCAGGGTGGCAGTTACTTTTTTTGTTTCAGAAAGGTGTCTACACAGCTTCTGTTAGTTTCTTCCCTCTTCTGCCTGTGCATCTCTCCATTGCTCAGTTAACACACCTTTCTGTGTGTTCAGCATCTAGGCCTGATACCTCAAATATTAGACAAGATTAAAAAAAAAAAAAAAAAGAGAGATAATGCCTTATAGGTGGAGCCACAAAGAGAGGAAATTTTCGTGAACAGCCTGGGAGCATTGGCGAGTGCTCAGCTGGCCTCATGAAAGTCACCTCTCAGTCTTCCTCTTCACTGCCAGCAAGAAAGGCTTCGTGTTTCTGCCAAGCAAGCGAAAGACAAGATGCTTTTTGACAGGTGGCTTCAAAGTCTTAATTCTTCACTGTTCGAGAAATGAGCCTTCCAGACGCATGGTTTATTCTTCATAATACTGGTTCTGGTCCATCCCGCCTTGCCTAGGCAAATAGCAAGTCCAAGAGAGGTAGGATCAAGCCATGCCCTTGCCACAGCTTGGGCCTCTTTTCATCCTCTGTAATTGTCTGACGTCTCTCGTTCCTTGTAGGGACGAGGCCAGCCAGGAGCCTTGGCTTGGCTCTTTGGAGGCAACACTACTCCTGGGACCTGGGTACCTTCAGCCCTCAGCTTCCATGGTGGAGGCAACAGCTGTTTTGGGGGAAGTCTGAAAATGCCTTCCACACCTGGCCCTTTTGCCCTCTAAGTGTCTGAGACATTTCTCACTGGACTCCGGGAATAGCCCAGGGTGTTGAACAAGCTCAGACACATATGGAGTGATCCTAAGAACGTGTGGCCCTCTCCCCAGATCATGA
>NW_010550425.1:0-8561 GCF_000687285.1 Phaethon lepturus | reverse complement strand
GGGAGGGAGGTGTGCTCTAACTCGCCCCGCCGCCTCCCGACTTCGTGCTTGTGCCACGGAGCAGCTGCGTGCTGCGGGTGTGACATTGCGTCCGACCACCACTGCGTGCAGAGGGTGGTGGGGAGGGATGAAAAATGAACACGTATTTCATCACAAGGGGGAAAACCCCCCCACGTTTGATTCTTAATTACTGTGACGTGTTTCTTAATGAAACCCTAAGACAGAAGAGAGAAATCATCACACTCGCTCAAAACAATTCGCAGTCCTACTTTGTCCATAGCCTCAGTCAAATTCTAGCACAGAAAGCATACATTGGCCCTGCTTGTGGTAGGACGCAGGATGTTTCCCTAAGTCCCATGTCGCCTTTTTGCTAACCTCTCACTGACAGGACAAGCAAGCTGTAGCAATACTTTGACTCCAATGCTGAGTATGAAGTAAGAAAGCATTTCAAAATTGTTTTTACAATATCTGCCCTTCCAGGATTTCAACAGCTTGGAAAGCAGCCCGTCGCAGCACCTCTCCCCTATCATGGCACTTCTCCCCTGTCAGCAACCTTGCCTGTGCGGCAAAGGTTTGCAGTGCTCATTCTCAGCGCCCCGAAGTTCTCCTGTCCCAGCTGCAAGAACAAACTAAAGGTTTCCCAATTTTTATTGATAGACATAACCTTAATATACACAAGTTGATCAAATGCCAGACTCCATCTCCAAATATTTTTCAGAACACTGAAAGACAGGCAATAAATAATACTTAAATCAAGAACATTCCCTTTAATCGCTTTAACACCCTCCCAGCTTACAAAATAATCTGACCACCCTTAACAAGAACAGAATACCTCTGTTAGAGACAGCATTCCATTTTACCAAACAAAAACTAGAAAAACTTTTAGCTTAGTAAAACATTGCACAATGACAAACTTGGGCTACCCTTACGGGGTACACACACTACGATCCCAAAGGAAACCTTCCCAGCAGCTACAGACTAGCAGAGAGAGGCTTACTCTGGAGCAATCGTAAGTCGGCAAATGTTTTAAACATGAATTATGTCAAGTGCAAATTAAGTGATTAAAAAAAAGTGACTGACACGACGACAGCATGTTAACTACATAAAATATATATTCTAGAGAAGAACTTTAGCTACCTAAAAATACCTTTTCTTTTCCTAAGGAGGGATCAATAGTCATGGAATGAAAAAGTAATAAAGATTCGGTCTCTAGAAGACAGAAGTACAGTTTGTAGGTCATCCAAATGCTATTTAGGTACTTGACTTTATATACGCTACAGTCAAACCACACTGCTTCTGACTATTTTTTATTAAATGCTTCCAGTAAACGCAGCAGGTGTAAGAACAGATTGATGATGTCCAAGTAGAGATTGATTGCAGCCAGTATGTACTCTTCAGGGGATAATTTGTGCATAAGCAAATGCGTGTCATAAATAATAAATCCACAGAACAGAAGAGCTCCAGCAGCAGCAATCACCAACTCTATTGTCTCACTGTAGAAAAACAGCTGGAGGCAAATGAAACATGAAAAAGTGTTTAAGCTTCATTTTCTTTTTAATATTAAAATCCCTGCATAATGATATGCCATACTTAAAACAAGGATACACGCTCTCTTTTTAGTGTTATGTACACACAAATACATTATTACAATGACATTTCAATGTCTTATTTCATATAGTCCCCAGTCACACAATCTCTTTAATAGAGTAAAAGTGCCTCCACTGAAGAGAGAGGAAGCTCTGGTCTCCAGAATATTAACATCAGAAAAATTAGAAAAACAGAATACAATTAACCCCCCAATCTCCTTCCCATTCTCTCAATCAAGTAGTGGATCTCAATTGTCAATTTGTCAATCAATGCAAATACCACTTTTATGTTAGCAAGAACAGCATCCAGCAAAAATCTGAATTGGAAATGAATGGTTAAAAGATCACCAGCATGACCTACAATGGTAATGGATCTGGTTAGGAATTTTATTTCATTAAGCTATATTGGACTGTACAAAACCTTTTTTTTATACTAGAAATACTAGTAAAAGATTATGTTAAATAATATTTTTTAACCTTGAACAAAAGGTATCTTACCCTCAAGAAACCTGAGAAAATTAAAATCCACAAACAAGCGAAGAGGCTGAAAAAAAAATTAAACTGTGAGCAATAATGTATTTTCTTTTAAGTTTTACTTAAAATCTCTTCCCTTACTATAAAACATCTTCATGATATATTTGGTAAGTACATGTCCATAATTCTTAGATGCCAGCTGTTCACTGGTATCAGTGGTAAAACTCTGTTTTATAAAGCTGTCAAACTTATGCCCTAAATTTACTTTTAAAAAAATTTGAAACAGCTGCCCTCTGTCTCAGTGAAAAACCCAGGTAAACTAGTTTTTTAGTGTAATACTATGGTTTTGAGAATCATAATCACAGAAAAGAATTTCTTACCAAGAAAGCAGAACCGCAGAAACTAATTTAAGATAACACCCTCACCATTCCCTTGATGCAGGTTCTATTGATCTGTATTCATTATCGCATCTGCAAAGCTTGCTTTAAAAAAGGAAAAACTAGCTTAAAAAAAGAAAAATCATCAATATGACAACATACCCTGCTCCAAATTTGCTGAAGTCTCTCTTTGACTGCAAGGTATATGCAGTCAGTCCAAGAAATACAGCAGTAGTAAGAATAAAGGCTTGCAAGACGATGGACACATCATAGAAACTCACTATAAACAAAAGAAGTAAACTGTCATTTAACAAACACTATGCTATGGATTTGCTAAGTTATCTTTTGAAGAAACAGAAGTTTAAACTTTCACAGACAGGAAAAAAAATCTAAACTGTGAACAAAAAAAGTAAATTATGCCTGAACTTGTCTTTGCACTTCAAAATCATGATCACAGGACTCAGACCCTTGCACTAGCAAAGTTTGACAGTTATAGCATAGCTGTAGCTTCTTAAATGGAGATAACAGATCTTCCCTACTCACAATTAAAAAAAAAAATTAAGAAAATCAGAAGTCTTTTTAAGCTTCGATATGCGAGATCTTATGGAAAAAGCCATCCAAATTTTTTCAGGGATATTAAAACAAGAAAAAAAAAAAATCACAAGACAATCAGTCCTCTGTAAAGGCTCATAAAAGTTTTGATTAGTGGGTAGGAAGGGAAAGATAAGAGAAATGAGTGGAACCTTCTTCTTCCCTCCTTCCTCAACCTTTCCTCTCTCTAAACTTTTTTTTTTTTTTTTTTTTTGCAGGAGACCATAAACCATAAAGAAGAGATTTCAGAAACCATAAAGAAGAGATTTCAGAAACCATAAAGAAGAGATTTCAGCTTATGCCGGAAGCTATAGTGCAAGGTGATGCCATGATTTGTCCACACACTGCCCCATCTCAACCCTGACAACAAAGTACATAACTCTCCAACCTCAAAGTAATTCCCTTAAAGGAAACTGAGGGGGAAGATAAGGATATTTCACTTGCAGATCAGCTCTGCTGAGAGCTGTCTTATAGGAAAGAACATTGCCAGCTGTACCAAAAGAACAGATGGCACAACTAATTTCTCACTTCATGTTTACAGATTTTTCAGTTCTGGATCAGAGTCCAGTTTTCTCCCTTGATTTCCTGTTGTTTTGCTAATCTCATACTGCTGTCATTAAAATTTTCAAAGAGGGGATTTATTATCACTTTAGTCACATCTAGGAAACTCAGATGGCAATTAGTACAACATACTGGATTCCTTTTCCAATTTCTTTAAGGAATTAGACAATAGGATGGCTACCATTTACCTGTAATGGCAACTGTCAGTGCTTCCAGTAGGGTCTACAAAAAGTAAAAACAGAAAATTACAAGGACAAAAAAACCCACACCAAACACTTACACGGACACTTCACATGCAATGAGCCCCATTCTATATAACCCCAGCATGTGTTATATTAGCTCTCTTGTTAAATCGTTGCATATGAAAACATGTTTAATTTTCAACAAGAAAATGGCAATCATACCATCTTACTGGTGCTGGAAGTTGTTGCATTACATAGAACTAATACAATATAAACTAAATAAACGAGAGACAGCCCTCTTATAGAAAAATGCCATTTCCACTTTCTACTCAAAGCACACAGCATTAGTATCACACTTCTTACAACTATTCAAGGTGCTATAAAATCTCTTGGAGCTGCTACTAGAAATGAACTGTTCTCAGCTTTTTGCATACTTTTCAGTATTTGAAGTACTTTCATCCAACATTCTTAATATCTCATTAGACAGCTAAGCATCTGCATTGATTTCCTTTTCCCACTCATCCTTGTTTTGAAACAACTAACTTAAAATCAAACATATTATTGACATCTGAGCTCAAGGCTGGTATGGGCCTCGAGTTTTTCTAAAAGGTAATTTCAAATGAAGTTTCATTACCATGAAAGATGAGGAAAGTATCTATGGCATGAACAAAGAGATCAGAAATAACAGAACATTTAACCCATATTTTGTTTAAACCAATTTACCACACACACATTTGAATCCTTCTCTTCCTACTCAGTGTAATACTTAAACTGTTACACCACAAACTCCTACACCACATTTGGCCAAACTATTACCATCACTCCTTGTTACAACCACACTTGTTGAAAGTTTTTAAACATTTTACTCTCCTGCAAGAGTTCCAAAGTCAGAAAACATACAACCGCTTTAGAGTTTCAACAGTCTATTTACTTACACAGCAAAGCTGTCTTCCCATTGTATCACAAATACAATTTAGGCAACTCCTAAAGCATCAAATTCCAATGGTGCTACTGTGACTTCTTTTCAGAAGCCTGATTTGCTGCATAATCCAAAATATCCAAGAGGATATTAGATATTGTTAGCCCATATCTACAAATTTACAACATCAGGCAGGAGACTGAAATTTGAGGACAGCTCTGATTGACCTGCCCATCTTGGAAACATGCTCAGAATTCAGCATTAAAAAGAAAACCATGAAGTAAACACATACGGCTGGTTGCATCTAAGTCTCTGCTGGAGGTTGCCCATTAAGAAAATAAGGTAACAGAAATGTCTCCTCTTTTCCTACTGAGCAGTTTCAAATGACTGACATCAACAGAACAATGAGAGCAGATAGATATATTTATACACACACACACAAAAAAAAGCTTGCTCAACCTGATTGCAAGTTCTAACACTCCTCCTAAAAAGATGCTGGAAGAAACCTGAAGTAGTGGTTATCTAGGAACAACCTGTGGGTAGAAGTTCCAAAAAATAACTCAGAACTTCGTAAGTATATAAGGTATCTTTCAAGGAATACAAGAAAAAAAAATTAGCCACCACTAGTTTGCTTCAAGGAGTTCATCACAATGAAAGATATTCTAGGGATTATTAAAATTGAATTTATATAAATACTTACAAATCCAAAAAGCAGGTATAAATTAACAGGATGCTGGTGTCTGTAGAGGGTCAGTGCCACAATTATAGCCAAAGATCCAAACCCAGATATCAAAAGCAAGGCAGGCCTGTAAAGTTCCATACAAAAAAGTAATCAAAATTAAAATAAAGTATCTGGAAGACTGAAGAACAGTTTATACAAAACCAAGTTCTTAAGTGATCACCTAGATAAAGATACCGCTCCATATATCCAAAGTAAATGTAAAGCAAGTTTTACAATAAAACTACTCTAAAACATACCACCACAGATCATCAGCTAAAAATAGTACAATCACAAGTAAAGACAATTTTTTCACACTGAAGCTCAAGATTGCCCAGGAATCCATCAGCTGGAGATGAAAATCAGTATGATCAGGAAAATACATCAATACTAAACTAACAGCATTAAAGTATATGTAATATTTTGCCAATTAAAAACTCCACATCCAGGGAACTGTTTTTTATCAGCATCTGAATGCAAGAAATGTGGGCAATAACTGTGCCAAAGAAAACCATCACCAATCAGTAAACATCGCTATAATTAAATCATCTGAGTAGCACTCCAAGCAAAAACTAGACCAAAATCAAACACAAAACCACAACAGTTCTATATAAGCAGGACCATTTTACATTATTTAAGTATAAAACTGTTGGTTTATACTGTATACATTATAGCTTACACAGAAACTTTCATATAGCATTTGATGCTGCTTTTTTTTTATTAGGGCTATGAAGTGAAAGTAAAAGCAAAGTCCGCAAGTGCACTTGGGGGAAAACAGAAACTGGACTCTGTGCTCTCCTCCTTTCCCCAGCTGCTCTTTTCCCCTGCCTGTTCACCATTTTGGTTTTTGAGACTTGTTTTTTTCCTCGTGGAAATCTGAGAGGCAAAAAGAAGCAAGCCCAAAGGAATTTTAGCAGAACAGTTTTCAGAAAAAAACCCCAACAAAATAAGATGGGGAAGGGAGAGGCGTAGGACATGATTCAGCTTTTTGGAACAGGTACCTAGAAACAACAGCAGTCCAAACAGATTCTAAAAGCAGACACTTAGACCATAAAACAAGAAGTGTCAGTAATTGAGTTGTTCTGCAACTGATGTATAGGTTTTCATAGTGTAGATATTAAAATAAGCACTATTAATAAAGTATTGATTAAAATAAACATCAATAACGATAATAAATTCTAATAATAAACCAAGGATAAGAAAAGTTATTTCCTAAGGTTACAAAACTTCTGTTACAGAATTAAAACATGGGGTATAAAAATGATTAGGTACACTGAAGTATTCCAGAGCAACATACTGCATAAACTACACTTAACACACGATAAACAGCCCCATTTTATTTTAGTATTTACCTTTCATGAACAAATGCCTGTATTCCAGTAGAGTACAGAAAAATTGCAGATGTGACTGTGGTCAGAAGAACTTGAACGGAAAGAATGCTGTAGACTTTCCGTAGAAAAGCTAGAATAAGGAAAATAAAAATGAAATTACTTTTGAGTTACATTTACAAAGTTCAACAGTACATCAGATACAAGTTTTCTATTTCATAAGGAACCACTGGAAACTTTATTCAGTGGAAAAGCACAGAGCAAACTGGTAAAAAGCCATTTTTCCTTAAAAAACTGATACAGCATTCCAGCAAAATTACATTTATTCCTAGACATTATTATTTAAACAACAACAATGACAAAACAAATACAAAAAACATTTGCAAGGAATTTACTTCAGACTATTTTAAAAACTACATCCACCTAATCTCACTAAGGAATTACTAGCAGTATATATTCTCCATCATGTTACTGGTATCTAATGGACCTAAATGAAGAAAGATTAACTTGGAAGTTCTGTGGAAGACAGAAATAGCCATAAAAGTTAAAAAAGGAAAAGCTTTTACAGTAATATCTATTTGATTTAGCTTCTGCCATGTTAGATAATGTTTATCATAATTTGCGACTTGCACTGTACTGAATGGGTATCTACAGATACAGACTTCTAGAAAAACTTTAAAATCCCAGAATTAAGCTAAGAGGCTCCGTAATTCTAGAATTTTGAAGAATGGAGAGTGATTCAGGATATACAGATATATCATACAGATATACTCTGTTCTAAATGGAAGGAGACCAAGTCCATTACGCAAAATACTCTGAAAGGAAGAATAAGCTTACAGGGAGAATCAATTCAATCTTTAATAACATAGCCTAAACAAGGTTACGAGCACACACTATGAGAAGCTGAATTACCTGCTTGCAGCAGCTAAAGTTAAATGTACTTGTAAACCATGAAGGACTGGGGCCTACTTTGCTGTAATAAACTGAACAAACCTAGAAGTAGCCTGCTAGCTAGCATAGCCTTCTCCCCACACTATTCTTGTTAAATGCATCAGCAATTTTCTAATGGCAACACCTCCTTCATATTTCCTATGGCATCCTTCACTTTCCAAACAAGGTGAAACTGTATTTTTATATGAAGAGGTCTCCTTCATACATCCAATAAAAAATTCACTGCACACAGCTGTTTTTATTCCAAGATGTATCCAATAACACTATAACTATTTCAACAAGGATTACTATTTAGTCATCTCCTATTGAAGAACATTCAATTATTTGAGACCCGCATTTTAACAGAAAAGCAATGTTTCATGGCCACTAATACGACCTTATGGCATGCAAATACTGTAGTGGAAGAGACAGTATTTTAACACCTCACAGAAGAAATTCAAATCCTTCAGTATCCTGGTTAAACTACTGTAATTATGGGCAGCAATTCAGCATTTATGCATTTCATGTATCATGTTTGGTCTTCAAAATGTATCACTCCGGGGAAAATCAAGTCTGAATCTATATGGGTTTAATCCCTCTGATAAAAACACCTGCCCCCTATACGCTTAAATGATAAAATCTTTCGCCGGCCACTGACCTTTCTCTCACCCTCGACGCCTGCCCTGGACTAAGTAACGCCCTGGCTCCCCACTCACAGCCTTTACCCAGAAAATTAAAATATTGCGCAGAAGCGGAATTCAACGAAACGCCACAGGCGATGGGGTTAACAGACAGGAACTTGCCGGGAACAGTGGGGCACAACACCTCCTGTGACCGCCCAGTAAGGGGAGGCAGCCGGGGCCTCTCCGCAAGAGCGGGCGGTGGGGCCTGGGGT
>NW_010550424.1:1737-2390 GCF_000687285.1 Phaethon lepturus | reverse complement strand
TCTGCTGCAGCGACGCAGCACAGTGCGACCCATCACCGGCACCTCTTCCCGCTTCCGAGGGATGGGGGGACTCGTGTCCACAGGGGTGGCGATTCACCGCGCCAGCGCTCGCTGGTGCTCATCCAGGCGCCCGCGTTCCCGGGGCAAGGACAGGGAACCGCGTCCACACGCAGACCTCAGCCACGCGTGCGACGGGGCGTATGCCAACACACCGGGAGCGGGAAACTAGGGCTCACAGGACGTAACGAATTATCTCAAAGCAGTTATAAATGCAGTAAAAACGGCCCGGTGTGCAAGGGCCAACACGCACCAGCCGCAGCTAGAGGAAATTCTGACAGCTGTGGCCATGGGCTGGTTGATCGCCATCGGATTTTCTTTCCCGCTTCACAAGGCGGCAGCTGTCCCCGGCCCCCAAGGCTTGTGGCTAAAAGCTTATTTAATTTGAGCTCTTCCTTTCCCAGCGTCAGACAATTGAGCTGATCCCCATCACAGAAGTTCACTACCAGTATTCGGGGAAGCCTTACCTCTGCTACATCTATGGGCTCGAAAACAAGGTGTACGCGCTGGACTACCCCGAGAGGTGCTGCTGCTGCTGCACCGTCGTCTGAGTCGGTGCTGGGAGAAGAGCAGTTACGGCAGGAGCCACCCCCCCA
>NW_010550424.1:1088-1706 GCF_000687285.1 Phaethon lepturus | reverse complement strand
CGTCGGGGGGTGCCGCGGGGGCCCCGCCCCCCGCCGGGACACGGACCTTTCCCACCGCACCGGCTGTGCCTGCGTCTGCAACAGAGGAGTGCGAGCGAAACGGAGAAGGGAGGAAAGCCGTGACACCCTTCCCTCCAAAGCACTTGTACCCAGCCCTCCCGCTGGGCGCAGGATCAGGCCTCTGCCTAAAGATTCCACGCCGTGGATGTTTTCCTTTCTCGCCGCAATGCTCAGCCGCTGAAGCGATGCATATCGACAGAGACATTTTCAGTCCAGCTACGCACTTCATGGCTGGTGCTTTCCTTTCCCTGTTTTATTTGTCAGTTTTCCTGAGTTGCTACATAATCTATAATGATATATTTCAAAATCTATCCAATTACCAAAGCTAACTTTAAAGGATTTCATTTTAAAATACCCAGTAAAATAATCTGAGGGGTCGTCGTACCAATATGAAAATTATTGTCTAAGAATAAAAGGCTCTTGCGGTACGTGCCGCGTACGTACGCCGTGTCCTCGGCGGCTGCAGGGATGGGGGAGCAGGAGGTTGGGGCCGGGCGAGGGGTCACCCCGTGCCTCTGGGGGGGGGGAACGAGCTCTGCTGCCGGGGTCAGCACCCGC
>NW_010550424.1:694-1018 GCF_000687285.1 Phaethon lepturus | reverse complement strand
GGCTCCTCCTCATCCGCTTTTCCTTTTTTATCACCAGTCCTGCAACGTTTATCTCAGAAGAGCTCGCAGGAGACCCCCGGCTCGCTTCGGGTTTAAGGATAATTTAATTTTAGTGCAAACACTTGTCTTTGCAGCATAGGGCTTGAGGAGACGAAGCAAACAGACCCTGAAGAGTTCAGAAGTGTGCAGGCAAACAGAGAGACACCGACACTCGTATTTGAAAGCAAACCAAACAACCCTCCTCTCCTCCCCTGTGAGTTTTTACACAGCGCTCGTGCTGTTCGGGGTCTAACGGAGGGGGTTGGGGGGGGGGGGCACAGACCG
>NW_010550424.1:0-603 GCF_000687285.1 Phaethon lepturus | reverse complement strand
CTCGCCTGCGCCCTGGCAGCTGGGTTATCGCAGCCAAATCCGCATGGGGGAACACTGCTCCGGGGGCTGGGAAACTTTTAAAAGATAAAGACCCATACATCAGCTTGAATGGGGATTGTGGGGGCTGAGAGTGAGGGAAAAACGACCAGGGAAAGACATTTAGCAGCCGATAAAGTTGAAACAAGTGAGTTGAAAATACTTTGTAAAGGAAGTGTTTTCTAATGCTATTTCTAAAATGAAAAAACCCATGCGGTTTCTGCTACTGTGTAGGCAGAAAGGATGGGAGGGAGCGAGGAGCTTTCCTGATTTTGGGGGGGGGGGGGACACAGGCAGCAGCTGCCGTCCTGGCGCAGAGCGATGCTCTCCTTCATCGGCCCGGCCCGGGATGGTATGTACTTACATATAGACACATACGATTTTCTATAGCTGGGTGCAGAGGAGCAGGCCCCCGGGGCACGTAAATGAAGCAGGCTGCCTGCCTGGCAGTGGCAAGAGTTTTCGCAGATGCATCTGATGCAGTTTTAGTCTGGCCTTACTCGGGTTAAACAAGTCCCCGACCGGCGTAAGGCTGAAAAACACCCGGGGGAGCTGATGCTGCGGCTC
>NW_010550423.1:0-6751 GCF_000687285.1 Phaethon lepturus | reverse complement strand
TCGGCGCGGTAAGGGGCAGTTCCGAGTCTTTCGGCGCTCTTAGGTGCGCTCCAGTGCTCGTTTCCCAGTCGACAGTCGCAAAGTCCATTAGTACGTTTGTAAGAGAAACAGCTGTGCAGGCCAAAGGAATCGGCTGAGTTGGTATTAAACGTGATTCATTCCCGCTGCCAACAGTGCTGTAGTTACTTAAAGCAAGAGGTGACACAAGTGTTGCAGACCTGTGTTGGATGCCTTGTGTTGTCTCTTGTATGTCTGGTATGGCGAGGCTTGCTTATGTTGTGGTAATAGCCGATAAAAACTGTTATTAGCAAGCTTTTCATATATTGCAGTGACTTCTATTTGTTTGTAAGCCAGTATGGAATAGAGTCAGGGGCAAAGGAATTAAATTATATTGCTACTGAGGAAGTAATCTTTCAGTAGCTCTGCTTTCCTGGAAGAATCCTTGTTCTTTGACTTTTTTTTTTCCTTGCCCCTCCTTGAAGCAAGTAAGATCTAAGTTATTCGTGTTCCAGAATTGGGCAACTTGATCTATGTGTGGCTAAGTTCTTTATCGCGGTGTAGTAACTTATACCATGAAGCAGGGAACACAGAATATAGGCATCTCCCTGAGGGCATCCTTTTCATGGAAGTTTTTCGTAATAGTAGGAAACAGCAACAAAAGCTTCATTTGACCACAGCCCGTCTGTTACAGGAAAGGAAGGGGCTTCAGAATGGAAGTAATTCTGACTTTTTGTGTTTCCAGGGTCGTGTGCTGCCTTGGTCAGGTTGGCGGTTGTGCTAGCACCTGCTGAGCGTTATCAGAGCCTCTGTGGACTTTGTCTCAGGTGAAAGGAAATGGCTTGTTGCTGGGGAAAGTAGTAGCAGGAGATGGTGACTTTACTTTTCTCCTGTTTGCTTTGTGCCTGTGAATGGTCTACTGAGTTACAGCCCTACACATGTGCACAGTATAGCCAAGGAAGAGCACATGGTGTGCTGGAGTGCGGCACAACTGCTCATGAGGAAGGTATGGCTTTTTCTTCGTAGCAGGTGGACCTGAGCTGTCAGAGCAACAGAGCTCAGCTTATTCCTCTGCTGGGGGGGGTCACTGTGTGACCCAGTTCAAGTCACTTAACCTCCTCATTCTTTAATGAGCTTCCTGTAGAAGCACGGTAGAATACTGTGCAGGCATCTGCTGAGCTACCGTACCTGTCATCGAGTAACCTCAATGTACCTGTGGTTCTGAAAAAGGGTAGTACAACTTCACTACGTGTATCTTGATGGCATGGTTTAGGTCTTGATTAATTGGTTTGCTTGCATGTGCTGCCTAGTGCACTGAAGGAAATGACGTTTTAGTGAGTTAAAAGGAGCAAGAAGCCTGTAGAACTTAAGCTGTGCTTGAAGCTTGATGGAATCCACCTTCTCGCTGCATCACTTGCTGTCGTCGTAGCACTTGGCTGACTCCCTCAATTTCTGTTTCACTGAGCTCTTGAAGGACTCTTAAAAGTTGGGGGGGTATTTAGGCAGGTGAGTCCCACCGTGATTGTAACAGTATCTTGTACAACAGGGCTACAGGCTGTCTGCTTTCAGACAGGAGAGAAATGCCATTGTTAGGTTTGGAGGGTCTGCATGGACGGTGCTGCAGGAACCCAGCTGTTGTGCATTCTGGAAGCTGCTGCTTACATAGTTGTGTTCTCCTAATTCATACCGAGTTTAGATACCTGTCCTAGGAACCAAGATTCCTTCTTAAAGATCTCTGGAGATGCTTTGAGATACTAATACTGAAGCTCATCAACTGCCTAGAAAGCCCTGGCTTTAACCTAGACATTCCACAATGCCTGAAATCAGACAACAGGAATTCCCCTCACCACCCAGGGTGTGAGATGAAGGTACCTGCAGTACAGATCCACCATGGTACGTGGGTTCCCGGTTCCCGCAGATTCTCTTGGGAGTTAACTGTGATGGGAGTTTGTTTGAGGATTGCAGCCAGAGCTGTTCAGAGTTGGCAGCAGTTGATTGCTACCTTGAGACTCCTGTGTTCATTTTGAAAACATTGCAGGCTCACTTTTTTGGGGATATTTGAGAGCAAGTATTCTTTTGCAGTAGTAGAGTTATCTGAAGAGCATACTGCTTTAAAAGCAGCATACCCCACGTATCTATGAGACTCATCTTTCATGTGCACTTAACTGATGCGAAAAATTATTTAAGGTATTTCTGGTGTTCAGGGAGACTGGAATAAGATTAGCGCTGGTATCTCAGGTGCCCTTAGCAACATCTAGAAGTAATAAACCATGTTAATGAAAACATTAATTACTTTTAATTGTTTAATGTTTCAGTTCTAATGACTAGCCTTTTTTAAATCCTGATTTCTAACTGCAGTGCTTCTGTGGAACTCTTAATTCAAATGGCTGGTTAAACTTCATGAAGTGATGATTAACTTCAGGCAGCCACTTTCAGATACTAGGAAGGAGCTATTTTATTCAGCAAGTGCTTCTTATTTCCTGGGAATTAAGGCTGTTGAGTTTGCTTCTCATGGGGATTGCTGAAGGTGATCTGTTTGCATGTCACTTGCTGCTTCTGTAAATGGTCTGCCTTCAGCTGTGTTACGGTGTGGTTTTTTTTATTGTGCACTACATGGATTCTGTTTAACTTTGCTCCTGCATTTTGTACCCTGGCTGGAAGCTGACTGAATTTATGGGCCCTGTGTGTCACTATTAGCAGAGCTGTGTATTTCATAAAAGTTCCTTTAAAACCGTTCTTCAGCAGAGGAGACCCGGGGAGGTCGCGATTGCCTTTGACCTCTGCTGACACCTGGCAATGGGGATGAGAAACTCGCCATGTGCTATAGCTGATTTTGACTCCCTGTGTATAAATAGCAGCAGTTCCTGGCAGAAGCTCATGATCTGCATGTGCCTCTTGTATCGGGGGCATTAGCTTTGCATAGGGGATAAGTCTGTGAATCAGAAACTTGAAGTTTCTGCAACAAGGACTGGAGTGTGTATCCTCATAAATCTTAGGGCTGTGACCCTGCAGTTTCCCCCTCCTTAAAGAGGAGCCTCTTTTGTTATGAGCTTGGACTTGTATTACATTTCTTGTTGAAATGCAGGGTTAGGAAGAACTTTTTGGTGTTCGGGGCTGCAGGAAAGAAATTTGCACATCACCTCCCTAAAATATTTCAAGTTGAATGGAGCATAGTGTTCTGTTTGCTGCTTGGTAAAGAGAATGGGCTCTCGTCTCTCAAGCTGGAGTACCTATTTTCTATTCCTTGTGTTTCCTCCAACTCGATGTGACTGTAGGAAGGTCACTTCATCTGTGTCTTGGCTTCGCTTTTTGAGAAAAGGACTGCCAAAGGTGAAGAAAGGAGGCAGCCTGCAGTCTTTGGGGGAAGCCTTTCCCTGTAAGAGAACAGCCCCTAGCGTAATTTGGGCGAGGGCTTGTAGGCGCTACTGTAATATGGATCAAAGTGAAGCATGTCTCTCTCTGATTAGGTCTCAAGTATGTTGTATAACTTCTTGTAGCAAGTTTGCTAATGCCTACAAGTTACCTTCCTGTTTGTTCAGTCTAAATGATTCGGTGAAACCTTTGCTGTCCCTTCTTAGTGTAGATGAATATAGAATGCCTTTTTCACAAATGTTTGATATCCTTTCCTCTCTCTGCGCTTCTGCAATTTTTTCTCAGCAAGTCAAGCTCTGGGCACAAGGCTTCCAACTGCACAACAGTGCTTTTGGCTTCTCTGTTTGAGTCTAGTCCAGCTTTTGTTTCGAGAAGCTGGTTATCGAGGTCTTGCTGCTCTACACAGTAAACCTCCTAGCGAGCAGGTCTTGACGATGCTGTTCTCCAGATACCTGTTTGGTCTCGATGCTGCCTCCTTTCTTGCTGTCTCTTACAGCGGTATCAGTGTGTTGTGATGTAAACCTCAGCATTCTGTCTCCTTGAAAATTCGAGTCTGTTTTTGTCTTGTGTGCAGGGTATATTGGAAGTCTTTGGTTAGTTTAGTCTCTGCTCCTGGGTGTTGTGCATGCCTGTGTTTTGGGGATTGATACAGATGCCAGACATTTGACCTAGCTGGTTGCTTTTACATTTTAATTTATAAGCTGTACCTGTAGTGGACACGACACCGTGTTGCCCATAGCAAGGGCTGCATTAGCTTCATTGGTGTAGAAGCAAGCAAAAAATGCTCAGTATTGAATGTATTTTTTCTGAAATTCCAGCAAATAATTTTTTCTATTCTCCAACCTGGGTGAAAATGCAGGAGGAATGAAAGATCTGGATTTGGGGGAAATTCTTGTAATGTGTTGGTAGATTATAAAGGTAGTAAAAGCTGCTTTGCCTGTACTGTGGAGGACTGATTCTCTTCAGTCTTCTACGAAAAACACTTTTAATAGTTGAATCTAGACTGGTAGGTGTGTCGAGGAGGTAGCTATTCAGAAAGAACCCCAACAGCAGATGTCTTACCCTCTTGGCTGTAAGAAGTGGTGTTCGTTCCCCGGTCAGGGCTACTTGCGCTCAGAGTGGGTTAGGCTGCATGAGAGGACTTTCTCTTCAGTGTAAAGCTGGATTATAATAGAAAGGTCGTGGGGCCTCCGGCTTATGTGCTAAACTCTTCTGGCTAGCTTGAGGAAGCAGAATGTTTGGTCTGGTTCTGTTTCTGGAGTGGATTCCGAAACTGGCAAAAAAACCCCAACAAACCCCTCCACCAAATTTTGAGGAATACCCAAGAAAGATAAAGGTGGTATTGGTAAAACAGCACAAGTGGTTTCTGAAGTTTGCTGCTGTATCTCAGGTATCTTTCTGGCAAAGCGGTGAAAAATTGATCTTGCCTTCCTCTGTAATAGAGGATTCACAGGGAGACGCTAGCTTGGTTGAGGAAACTATAAATAATGAAACAATTGGAGCAGGGAGGTAATAAGATATAAAGTGCAGTAAAGAGCTTGATAATCTGATAGGGTTAATGTTAATTACAAAGTGTAACCTGTGGCTTATTGCATAGCAGGAGTGATCAGCTCAAGGTCTTCCATTAATCTAAGAGGCAGTGCAGGTGGTGAGGGTTGCTGGTGGTCAGTGCTTGCATATATATATATATATAAAAACTTCTTGGTGATTTCTAAAACCCTACAGTTTGGCTAGGCTGATACTTTTATTGTAAACCTCTGCTTTTGAGTGTTTAAAGAGAAACTGCTTTGAGCCCGGCTTCGGCCTGGAAGTCATACTGCTGGAGCCGTGGAGCTGTGCTGGGCCAGTATTTGGGTCCTGAGTAGGAGAAAATACACAGAAGCAGCGGCTGTAAAATGAACTATTACTAAAGCCTGGGCCATCAGCGTAGCAGCTCCAGCTGCAAAGGAGGGGAGTGAGCTGTCGTAGGAATTTCTGTGAAGCTGATTACATTGCAAGCAGTTTTTATCTTAGAGATAAAAGACAGCCTGGTGTTGGTGGTGTTCTTGTTCCAGAGAGCTCTAGTTCAGCTCTACAGCCACCAACCTTTTCAGCCTTTTACTTGGGTCACAATTTATCCCTCTGCAAACAGGACTTTTGGCTCTTAAATATTTTAAGGTTGTAGAGTGGCCTAAGTAGTAGTTTTCATTCACAGAGGGGACTTTCCTCCATTGGGGACAGGCTGCCTCCTTTATCTTTGTGTGCAAAACAAAGACGCCGCAGTTTCAAGATTGGAATGCCATGTGCCAATTCAGCTCTTGACAAAATGGCCTTGTGCCACGGGTAGGTCAAGTCAGTCCTCCGGTGGCTGTTTCTGTGCAGTAGTTTCTCTTACTTTAACCTTAATGGTAGGGCCTCCAGTTCTTTAGGTTTTTGTCAACTCCTGTTCTTATGCCTCCTATAAGGCAGAGCATGTGCTACTGGTTATTTTTAGCATGGAAAAGTTTAAGAGCCCATGTGGTCCCATTTAGTTTTAACTGTGCCAGCCTCGTCTAGTTCTCCTTCACCCAGATAGCATTTCTTTCCCGAGTGCTGTATCGCTAACTATAGGGTTTGTAGGCAGTCATCCTGGCCTTGCTGTTGAAGCTACATTTCCAATTTAGCTGCCTGCTGGTTTGCTCTGTGATCCTTCGGGACGCTCTTTAATTCCAGCCGTGATTTCCGCTGCTTTCGGGCTTTGGAGGCGTAACCTCTCACGTGCCGGGGCCGAAGGCAAGCGGAGGGGGCAGGGACCGGCAGCACCGTGGGGCGCGTCCCTGCGGAGCATGGGGGCTCGGTCACGTGGGACTCGTCCTCGCCCCTCTCCTCGTAGAGCCGCGAAGCAGCTTGCCCCAGAACAGACCTCCTTGTGCGTAGAAAGCCCTGACAGTCCTGAGCGAGCGCTTGCGGGACTCTCCTCCCGGGCCTGGAGGATGAATTACGGGGCTCCTCGGCGGCCCGCGTGCTGCAGACGTTTCTCACCTTATAAGGCTGCGTGTACTGACGGGCTGCGTGTCCGGGCCGGAGACGGGGTGGCTCAAAACTGCGCTGGGACGCTCCTGCGAGCAAGTCGGAGCTGACTGTCCTTGGCTTTTTTTTCTAACGGCGGGTGAGTGTGTGTGTTCACTCTTGTCCTCGTCTCCCTGATCTTTACCAGGAGGTTTCCGTAAATCAAGTCAGGATACAGCTTTGGAGAGCTGCCGGCCCCTCCCCTGGGTGTCTTAACCCCATCCTGACCTGCTGGGGGGGTTATTAGCGAGCTGGAAAAGTCCTGTGCCCCAGCTGCGGCTCTCCGGCCGCGCCTTGGTTCGAGGTGTGACATTTGGGCCGGATTCCTGACGTGCCAGAAGGAAGCGGCGGGTGG
>NW_010550422.1:381-1293 GCF_000687285.1 Phaethon lepturus | reverse complement strand
GCTTTGTCCATTAGCTCTAATGAAGGAGTAACGTGGGTAAATTGAAATTTTAATAGACAGCTTCACCGAGAGCAGCACTTATTTTTATTTGCCTTGTTTTCAAATCTCTTGCCACACTTGCAATTTCTTAGACACACTCCCCCCCCTTATTTTTTTTTTTCCCCCCTCTCTCTTAAAATACTGGAGCCTCTTGGGTCCCCTCAGCAGCCTGAGCAGCCACTGCCCTCCAAGCCCAGCGGGATAAATACTAGAAGCAACTTTTAGGCAGGCAGCCGAGCGGCATGGTGGAAGCTGCCAGGAAGGAGGCTTCCTACCAGGCAGGACTACAGCAAACCCTAATCCCACCTCCAGAGCTGGAGACATTCCTCCTCTGACAGCGGGGAGACTGATTTCACATCGCCATTAACCAGCCGCCCCGGGCTAACGAATAACCCCGGTTAAACGGGGCAAACGAGAATAGGTACAAAACACAGCTCAGAAGCAGGAGGCCAGGCAGTTTCTGCATAGGCAAACCCAGGGAACTTGGATTGGGGGGGCCTATATATATTTTTTTTTTTTAACAGTATGGCTTTTTTTTTTAGGGCACAGGCACCATTTACCTTTTATTTACTCTTTTGCCAATAACGTTAACCGCCTGCAAGTTATAAACCAAACGCAAAACACAGCGAATTAAGTCATCAGGGACCAGAAAGCAACCTGGAATATTACGAGCACATAAAGCCAGAGGAGCACGTGTGCGGGAGCCCGTTTAACCTTCCTGATCTGGCGCGGGATCCAGTAAGTTTCCTGGATGCGCAAGAGTTCAGGCACCAATATTTGGGGGGTTGATCCCTAGGATAGACCCCAAGCCAAATTTTTGGAGCTTCACGGGGCCCACTAACCCTAACAAAGACACTATATTTTTTTTTCCTA
>NW_010550422.1:0-323 GCF_000687285.1 Phaethon lepturus | reverse complement strand
CAGGAAGACAAGCTTCAGGCGAAGCGCCAGAAGCTGTAGCCCCCAGTTGGCATTCAAACCCGTCACGGTATTGTTTTGCTCTTCTGAAGACACCTCGCGCGACCTTCCTAACTTTTACTGCAACAAGGATTTAACGGGGAAACTAGGAGTCTGCGCGAGTACGTCCGTGCTCGGGGGCAAGTTAAACTAATTCTCACCCCGAGGATGCGCATCGGGGCTTCGGTGGGTCCTCGCAACCCATTTCTCCCGACCTGGACCACCCCGTTCTCCTAGGAAGACCAGCCTGGGCTGCTCACAGTCGGCACGTGGCCGGGAAGAGCCTC
>NW_010550421.1:6006-6340 GCF_000687285.1 Phaethon lepturus | reverse complement strand
CTCCCCCCTCCCCGGGCACTGCTGCTTTTGGGTGGAAGAAGCAAAGATTTGTGACGCTCGGTTGGTCGGTCTTCTCTGTGCATCATTATACTGGGCTCCCACGAACTGACCTGGTTTGTCCCGCTCCTGAGGTCGGAGGTGGGTATACATCTTCCCGATGTGTTTAGAGGTGAAGCTTCACTCCAGCGTCTTTGCTGGTTCCTTCCCTTTCCATACTTCCTAGGAACCAGCACGCGTCCAGTCGCACTTGTTCGCCTCTCCTGGTGGGGCCGCGGCCCTTCTGTTAAGCTCTCTGCCGTGCCTGGGGCAAGCCAGAGCTGAGGCGGCTTCTGCC
>NW_010550421.1:837-5939 GCF_000687285.1 Phaethon lepturus | reverse complement strand
CCCCTCGCGCTCCCCTTCCTGCTGGCTGGGGTGCAGATCGGGAGGCGGCTGTGTCGCAGGCTGCCGACGTCCGCCTTAGGACTCGGAGCTTTATAG
This sequence comes from Phaethon lepturus, assembly GCF_000687285.1. NCBI lineage: Eukaryota > Metazoa > Chordata > Aves > Phaethontiformes > Phaethontidae > Phaethon > Phaethon lepturus. Next base: position 5,843 of record NW_010550421.1, on the reverse strand, counting down.
AGTTCGAAGCAAGATTTTCTAAAATGGGTTAGCTAAGTATTTTGACAAGGCTCGTCTCTGTTGCATTCGGTTTACTGTCACTGGGGTGGTATAAAGTGGGTGAGATCACCTCTTCCATACATACAAGGGAAGGTAGTTGAGAAACAAGAAGACCAGTTGTGTTTCTCTTGAGGAGCCAGCGTGCCGCCAGAAAAGGAGCATGCCATAATCCGCTTGGCATTCGTTACTTCCATATTCCTCAACTCCTGCTTTAATTAATTTACATGTTAACTTTTTACTTTGCTACTGATTATGCTTTATATTTGGTTCCCGCTTCTCTTTTTAAGGTCGGTTCTTGCCCTTAGGCGCGTTTGATGCGTGATTATCCCTTTTCAAAGAGAAGTTCCGTCACTGTCCCAAAAGGAAAGGTGTTGGCCATGTAGTTCAGGAGGCTTCATGGGTGAATAATTCTGAAGATCAAAGATCCTCACATATCTGGCCATCTTTACAGCAAATTAAGTGCTTCTTGGAGATGATGCTATTTTTGCTTAGTGTCAGGCATCAGCCTGTTAATACCGTGCTCTATTTACAGAGACTGTTGTCTTTCCTTCTCTGTACAAAAGCAACTTCCTTTCTGTCTCATCTGTTTCCACCATCCCTGACTCCAGGATGGAAACAAATTTCAGCGAGACTGTGAATAATAAGCAGATGACTAAGTAAACCACTCAGAAGAGAAAATACGGAGAAGAATGCCAAGCAGCCTCTTTCTGCTTCCCTGGCAGGGTCGGGTGGTAGAGGGGAAGGGCTGGGGAGAGGGTGACAGCAGAAGTAGCACCGCCAGGTACCGCTGACCCCGCGGAGTCGCTCCGGCCAGCGGAGCAGCCCTTTCCGCTTCTGCAGGCGCCCAGTTCAGCCGCTGATGGCACGTGGGTTCGTTTCTCACCGTGCCATTTATGGGGCTGTAACAGGCTGTAACAGGAGTTAATGTATGGGTGCAGGCACGGGCGCCGTGGCCGGGAGATGTTAATGTGGGCGGCCGGCTCCCCGTCCGCGTGTAAAACATGACCCGCAGGTCTCGCCAGCCCATGGTTAGCACTAGCGGGTCCTTTCCCATCGTCCAAGGGCTTCCCCTCCCAGTGGGACATTTGTGACCTACTTTAGAGGAAAATAATGAAAATATCTTGGCTCTTGCACCTTTTGCAGTAAAATATTTAAACCTCTGAAGCTGTTCTTCCCGTAAATTGTAAACCATTCAGTGAGAGGCCATGCGAGCTGGTCCTGCAAGCCGTGATGGTTTATAAATCGCCAGCTGAGGAGATGAGCTTTTCTTGACCAAAAGAAAATTATCTGTTCCCCAGGAAGAGCAACAGCTCAGGGAACGCTTGCTCCTCTGCATGTGCCTCTCAGTTCGGCTTCCGAAGAAAGGCCAGCACAGGCAGGGCCAGTATCTGTGACCATCAGGGCAGCAACACGTATCACAGGCTTCCAAAATTTGCCTGGCTTCCCAGGTAGAAAAGTGTGCAAGGTTGGTCTTGCATGCTGACTAGTATCTTCAACTCCGTAGCATCACTGAAGCCAGTGGCAAGTCAAAAAGATGATGCTTCCCTGTTAAATCTTGGGAGGATTTAGGGCTGCCCCTGGACCGCTGCTGTCTCGCCCAAACACATGCGCTGCACATGTCGTCGTGGTTTGCTAAGCGGTCCCACGTGATGAAAAGTGATGTAGTACTACCAGCCCAGATTAGTATTGTTCTTCTGCAAGAACTGATGGCCTTGAAATTAGGGACTGTAGTTGAGTACAGACGCCCTCACGTTGTGATGCTCAGTCTCCAGATGTGCTGTCTTGTAATGACACTAAATGGCAGTAATTTACACTGGAAGAAGGATGCAGAAAAATATTTTCTAAAGTGCATTTCAAATTTTAGAGGCAGTGCTCCCAGAGGACAAATTTTAAATAATTACAGCAATGGCGTATATCAAGTTTTAAATAGAAATCAGTGGGGTCCTTAGGCTGTCATGAGATCTGGGAGCCTGGTTTTCGGTTTCCCCATATGCGCAGCTGGCCTGCTAACCTAGGAGCTGTCAAGGAGGTAAGCTTAGGAAAACTGATTTCTTCCGAAAGGGAATGGGTTTGATGATTTCTGGTGAGATGTTTCATGCTCAAAGAACTGTCATGTTCCAAGAGGAAAACATTTTGCCCAAGGCGTTTTTAGCAATGGTGGTGGTGGGGTTTCAGAGTTCGGGGTTGTTTTTTTTTTTGTTCCCACATGTGGGTTAGCAAAATGTAGGTGAAAAGATAGCTAAGAATAGAAGGTGTCATTGCTTTATTGTGCTATTCCTCTTTTTCCCATTTCTCTGAGAGTGGTCAAAGACTATAACACATAAGGGGTAGAATGTGTTAGTTGCTTCTTTACTAAGTGAAAGGGTTAAGTTTAGGACTAGGTTATGCCTATGGACTGTGCAAAGTGCCTGCTGCAATGCCCTTGTGAATTTGGCCAGCAGACTTAATGTTGCCTGCGTACCAGAGTGGCAGATGCACCAGAATACCCTGGGGAGACGTTCACGTGTGCCGGCAGCACCTGCCCCGGCGGTTACGGTGTGTGGAGGTGGGCAGTTTATTTTCTGGTGCTTTTATTCTGTCACTTTTTCATCATCGGGGTTGCTTTAATTCCAGCTTTTATGTTTTAAAAACTGCTGTGAAGGAGGCAAGTTAGGAAAACATGTCTTGATTCAGGGGAAAGGTATTGAATAGTTGATTGACATTACTGGACTGTGGCAGTGTCTCTATCTGCCCCTTCTTCCTTTCTTGTCTTCAGATGGTGACAAATTCGGAGAGATGACACCGTCCAGACCTCCACGTTGTGTCGGTGTTGCTGTGATCCTGCTGCACTGGGTTATTTTTCAAACCTATTTCAAGTCCCCATCTCTGTCGGTGTGTCCTGGCACTTTGTTCATTTTTCTGCTGTTGTGCACACTGAACAGTGACCTTCACACAAAGTCATGCTTCATTTTCGTTGAACTAAGTACCTCAAAGCAACAAAATGAAGCCATTTATTTTCACATTCCGGTTTCCCCAAACGTGCTATGTGAGAAAAACAAGCACCTTTGCAACCGAGAAAAAGAGAGAAGAATAATTTTCATCCACATTGAACAAGACTGTGCTATTTTGTATTTATATACAAGTTTTGACTGCTGTCATAAATGGTTGAGATAATAGAACATCCATCAGAAAGTATTCAGTCAGTACATCCGTCTGTATTTAGAGTTTCTAGGCTTGGCTGATAAAGCTTTCATATTGTTTTAGTCATTATGCTCTGTCACATTAATTGATTGCAGATTGCTTTCGTGTTATATAGGAGCTATCTTTACATCTGTATATAGCTCATTTTTCCTTACTTTCTTTCCTCTGTGTGCAAACCTACTCTTTTTGAACTCGGATAAAATCAGTTGCTCGGCATGCCTTGGCGTCTTACGTGAGAATTTGCTCCTTATCGCTGTGCAGTGGAAAGCATTAGGCCTTTAATTTATTCATAAATATTTCAAAGGTCTTTGCTCTCCTTGTTATCTGTTTGGTTTACATAGATGAAATGCCTAAAATGAAACATTTGGCTTCTGCAAGAATAGGGGCTCATTTGTAAACCCTTCAGGGAGAGACTGACTTTCGCATCGATGTGGAAACGCGCTGGGGGCTCCTGCCCGCCGTCAGTGCCGTGGGGTGCCTCTTTGGTCTGGGGTGCAGCTGCAATGAAAGCTCCCGAAATGCAGTGAGGGGAACAGAGTGAAGAGGGAGAGAGGGTTTGGGTTGTGGGATAGTTTTCTCGACCACGCGTGACACAGGAAAGCTGTTGCGGAGTGAGCGCTGCCCTCTGAAGCAGGTACCCGGGAGGGTTTTGCTTCGTAGGAGAAATAACATGTTCTAGGTGGGTGCTTTATAAAGTGAAACAGTAGAGCGGCAGCGTCTGCTGGTAGGAGACACGCTCCGGCTCGTGGGGGGCTCGTGGCACTGTGGCTGTTGAAGAGTCAGCAAATGCTTCGCGCAAGGAGCAAACCCAGCCCACCGCCCCCAGGTGTCCGTCTGTCCCCCTGGCTCGCGCAGCCACGCGCTCTCACTGCCGGGCGCCCGGTGAGACGGGCCGTCGCTGGCGCCAGCCCCTCGGGGGTGCACACGTATGCCCTCACCCGTGCGCTTTTAGGAGCCGTGATTTTGTTTTGCAATGGGCTGTTCACAGCGGGCAGAGCTGTGGGGCCGAAGACTAAAGAACAGGGCTTTGCTCTATTATATATGTAAGATATATATTCGAATGAATGTGTGTGTGTATATATGTATACAAAGGGGCTCGTGCTGCACTTGCTTTGTGGTTTTTCCCTCTGGGAAACCCTCTGGGTTTTTCTCTTTGGGCTTCTGCTCACCAGCCGGGAATGTGGCAGAGTCTGCGGGAAGGCAGCGCATCCTCTGCCAGACCCCTCGTCTCCTGTGGAATGTGGCTCATGCTGGCCCCCAGCGCTGCTGCTGGAGGACTGACAGACGGACAGGAAAAAGGGCATCAGCCTTGTTCCCTTAGAAAACTGTCCTAGAAGGGGAAGAATCTGTGTTGAAGCCCCCTTTCCCAGCATTTTGTGTGGAGCCTGCCTCAATTGAAGCTGTAAATGCTTCAGGGCCAAGAGGTCTACACGTGTGAAAAGCGTAGAAGCGTTTGGGGCGAGCAGTGGTGACGGGGGGTGCATGAACAGCAGGCAAGGTTGGCTTTCCGTGTGGTGATTTTAAAACCTGTAATTACAGGTGTGGGAGTTTGTAATTCTGGGGAGTAAAAATTTTTGTAATTTTGTCCCATTGAAACATTTAAAATAGCCATTCCAGCAAGCTAGAGTTTTTTCAGGAGGAAAGACCTATGAGCACGCAGTGACTGACACAGCCCATGTCACTGGCGCACAAAGACCCAGCTTTCGTTTATTATACAATAACCTCAGTGCTTTCTTTTTTGAAATCTTTAAAATTATCGTCGTGCCATTGTGCTTGAAAGTATGCTG
>NW_010550421.1:0-806 GCF_000687285.1 Phaethon lepturus | reverse complement strand
TCCCTATTACTTTTCAACTCTTGGTACAACCTCTGAAGGAAACTAAAAGTAACCGTATTTGCTTGATTTAGGGAGGGGGCAGAGGTGGAAGAGAAAGCTTTGGATCGCGAGTAGTATGTTTTGCCACGTTAATAATTTAGGACTTTCTCGCTTGAAAACAAGGCATCCTGATGTTATTCTTGACATAGTGTTTTAAACATACCCAGTGGTAGGGACAAATGGATGTATTTACGTACATCTATCAAACATACGTATTACGTGACCTCTCTTCAGCAAGATATTTTGCTGCTTCTTTGTGCTGAAGGAAATAAAGAGATGGTTTGGAACTGCTGCCTAAAAATTGTCAAGTGCCGAAGATCCGAATGTAATTCTGTGGTTTTGTTCACAAAACTTATTTTTAGATTGGCCTGTCTTCTCCTCGCTGGAGAAATAAATCACAAGTCACTTACGAACTGCAGATAAAGAATTGCAAAACTTTGGGCTGGATGCCCTTAGCACAGGCTGGTGGACTGATTTTCCTGAAAGCATTGTAAACTCTCCTGATTTTCACTGGCTTTCACTGCAGATGCGTTCATCTTGCAATATGCTGGACTCAGCTTTGTTTTTTTTCCCCTTGCCTTTTCAACTATTTCTTCATATTTTTTTTTCACCCTCCTTTTTGGGGGCTGATGCCTCTTAAATTCTGCGTAGGTCCTCCCCTGTTTTTTTTCCCTCAGGTGAAGAGGTCCGCATCCCCCAGCCATTCCTACACGTTCAGCTCTGACGCGCGGCGCAGGTCTCGCCGAGGCCGGCAGCGTCAGCCGCGT
>NW_010550420.1:0-9130 GCF_000687285.1 Phaethon lepturus | reverse complement strand
CTATATGATAGTATTCTAAATAGTGAAGCTATCAGTGTACCTGAATGTGTGCATTAATAGATCTGTTTAAAGTTGATCTCACAATGTTTTTTTTAGTTACTATTTAGACTAGTGTATGTAGATGTCATCTGAAGGGATTATGTTGTTCCCTAGGAATTTTCAATTTCTTGGCCTTTCTGTGCTTGTAAGCGGACATATTCTACTTCCTACTACTTCACTTCCAAGATCATTGTTTTGAAATTTGTTCCATACAGTCTGGTAATTATTTATTTCTGGGGCTGACTGAATTTTTCCTCCAAAGCAAAGCCTTAATGAAAGGTACCAACATTCTAGGGAAACTTTAAACTTGTCTGTTCTTTTTCAGTCAAAAAACAAAATCTTTAAATACTAGGAAATAGTGCCATGTTATCTTACAAAAATGATAGTCATACACACAGACTCTAGTTCTGACTCTGATCAGACATGCTATATGATAGTATTCTAAATAGTGAAGCTAAATAGTGAATGATAGTCCCACTAATCTGAGAAAAATAGGACCTTTTTTTCAAATTACATGCAATCCATTTCTTTTTCTAATGTGAGGAAATAAATATAAATACAATATTACATTTTAGGAAGATCCTTTGAAGCATCTTCCAGTACAAAATTAAGGATGTAGGTTGCATAAATGTACAGGTTTTTATATGCTTTTTTCTTTAAAAAAAGAAAAACAACAAACCAAGCAAACAAGTTATGTGGCTGACCAGTTAACATGCCTGGATTCAGGCCACAAGTATCTGTTGGTTAAGAGCATATGCTTGCAAAAACTCAACCCTATCGTGACTGAAGTCCAGAGTGATTTTCCGTTAATGTCAGGGGTTTCATGGTTCAAATTTGGGAGACTAAGTTCTTTGCATAGAAATAAATGTTGGTACAAATGGTGAGACTTAGAGTCAGGTTTAAACAAATGCACCCGATGTAGAACTACAGTGCCAGTTTTGACTAATTATAAAGCCCTTTGATCATATTTTATATTAAGTTCAAAAGGCAGTAACTTCAACAACTTTACTGTATTTACAAAGTTGTATGTAATTCTGACAAATGTCTGAGGGGGGAAAAAGAGCTAGTGCATAACACAATCGCATTGATCAAGGATGGATTTTATATATATAGTCTTACTTCACTTTATACTAAACAGATGGATAAAGGAACTGTTTACACTAGGCTGGAAGTTACACAAGGCTTGGGACACAGTAATTCTGGAGAGGAACAGTATGTGGGGACAGCATAGGTACAGTTTTCTGTTCCTGAACATCAGACTTGCCCAAGGCACCAGTTAGAAATGTGGATCTTGTCTGGGGTAGTCAAGGCTAGTTTGTATATGGTAGCATGAACAATTTCATTAGAATTAGAGTAGATCAACAAGATGAACTTCCCCACTCATTTCAGGAGTCGTGGGATTGAGAACACCACTTTAATTTTTGTGATGAAAGTCTGCCAGATTTACTAGTGCATTCTCAGTTTCTTTCCACTATGTAATTTTTAAAATCTAGTCTTGAAATATTCTTGCTTATTGTATAAACAACTTGGCTGACCATGATCACATTAAGGTCACATTTTTAACCTCTTCTTGTAGTATTTAAATATTTAATTACATAAAAAATTTTGAATTACAGGAGATACTCCACTGACCATATTTTTTGGGAACTAAAAGTCTAGCATGAAATATCACACTTTGTTGGCTACTGTTGGCTCTGTAGCATAATTTGACAGGAAAGACAGGTGAACGATCCCTCTGAGATTTGTGCCACTAGATAAGGCAGCCTGACTAAAAAGAAATGTGCAAAGAAAAAAAAACAGACAAACTTGCTTTGAGACTATTAAAGCTGTGTGAAAGTTGATGAGTTGAAGTGACTAAATAGAAACCTTTTATTTCAGTTGTATCATCTCACTCTATTACACTTTAATTTTCAATTTTACTGTAGACAAAACATAATTCAGCTAAAACAAGTGTTTTCAATGTTTTCAGAGTGAAATCTTACATCTATGAATAAAACTAGAGGTTAAAAGTGACAATTATGATTACTTTTGTGCTTTCTGATACTTTCAATTTTTAAATTATATTTAACCTTGATTTAAAGAGTTCTAGTGATAAAAAGGTGACTATAAGCTTAGGTATTTTTCTTTTAAGGATTACCTCACTCTAAAAAGTATTTGTTTATTTATTTTAAATTAGTTTGGCTTTGGCTTGCAATGTTCACTCTTATCACAGTTCTAAGAAAAAAAATTCTGACTAATCTCATATTGCCTATAAATTGCCTGAAAGAAACTTATTTTTTAGCTTTCCTCTCAGTAAACCGGCTGTGTTGCTTCAGTCCTTCATTTTGTCCTTGACTTTTTTTCCTACTATATGAGTAGATTTAATGACTTTTTCTGAGTTTTGTTCACTACCACAAAGAAAGTGATTATGAAAACCTGACTTAGGACCTAGTTTTTCTTCACTAACTATAGAGTAAATATGGGCTCATAATGTCTGCATTTAAAATGCTTAAAGCTAATGCTGTCAGTGTTCCCTACATCTTTGCACCTGCAGTCTGAAATGTATTCTGAAATGACCTCTTTACAGAAATTCGGGAAAAAAGCAGACATTATAGACAAAATGTCTTGGAGTATGATGAAAATGGACAGGATACTCAAAGTTTTCATGGCATGAAAGCATAGTGACATTGTGTAAGCCTCTGGGATCTACCAAGCTTTATGAAAACCAAATATTTAAGGGACTAATGCAGTCTTCATAGATTCATCTGGAATATTTAAAAAATAAAACAAACAAACAAACAAAAACCAGTGACCTCCAGAGACATATAAGAGGGCAAGAGGATTGCATTAAGACTTTTCAGCTAGTGTAGAGCAGTGAAATTACAGGAGAAAGACAACCTGAGTAATTTTGGATATTTTCCACTTTCCCTAGAGGATTTTGCAGCATTGGAGTTGCTGTAAATAATAATCTGTGCTTTATGGGAACTTGATCTTTACAGGGGGCTGCTCAGGGAATTTGTTAAATATTTGATTCCTTTCGCTGCTGCTCAGGCCAAATAAGTTAACCTTTGCTACGGCGTTGAACCTCTTGTGAGGAGTTTGGTAAAGGTGGGATTGTAGCTGCTTTTGCTGGCCAGTTAGAGATCATATATAAGTACACAAGGAATGTGGCAAAGGTCCAGAACCAAATTTGATCCACTGATTTAACCTCATTTCCCAGTTAAAAATAAAATATAGTTTACTGGTTTTGAAAGTTAGGAAGAATATCTCGTGATGACAAGTTACTGACTTGTTTTCCCAGCGCATTTTGTCAGACTTTAAAAACCTCGATACGCAAGTGAAAATCAGTTAAAGAAATGAGATACCATTAAGAAGTGTTTATATTTGATAGTGTAAAAAGGGCAGAATGGCAAATTCGAATGTTACAAACTCCACAAATATATGGTAAGTTAAAATTTTTGAAAGACGTGAAGTTTTAAAAAAACTTAGATTTTTATATGGTTTTGTTTATGGAAATTTAATATTTATTGTGAAAAAAAGATATTTTAAATGTCAGAAACTGTTGAAAACTAATGGCTGCGACTCCCTTGGAATGGACCAGTGATAAGGGAGGTTTATCTGAAAAGAACTTTTAGCATTTAAAAAAAGCTCTGTGTGTATGTTGGTGGTCTTTTTTTCCCTGACTGTCTATCTATCTATCTATCTCTTTTGCCAGATTTTCATCCTTTTAAGCCACTGTCATGGTGTAAACCCAGCTGGCAACGAAGCACCTCTCATCCACTCGCTCACTCCCCCTGGGATGGGATGGGATGGGATGGGATGGGATGGGATGGGATGGGATGGGATGGGATGGGATGGGATGGAGGAGAGAATCAGAAGAGTAAAACTGAGAAAACTCATGGTTTGAGATAAAGACAGTTTAATAGGTAAAGTGAAAGCCGTGCTCGCAAGCAAAGCAAAACAAGGAATCCATTCACTGCTTCCCAGCGGCAGGCAGGGGTTCAGCCATCTCCAGGGAAGCAGGGCTCCATCACGCGTAATGGTTACTTGGAAAGACAAAACTCCAAATGTGTCTCCCTCGTCCTTCCTTCCTTCTTCCCCCAGCTTTATATGCTGAGCATGACATCATATGGTATGGAATATGTGTTTGGTCAGTTGGGGTCAGCCGTGTCGCCTCCCAGAGCTTCTTGTGCACCCCCAGCCTACGCACTGGCAGGGTGGTGTGAGAAGCAGAGCAGGCCTTGATGCTGTGTAAGCACTGCTCAGCAATACCTAAAACATCCCTCTATTATGAAAACTGTTTTCAGCATAAATCCGAAACATAGCCTCATACTAGCTACTATGAAGAAAATTAATTCTATCCCAACCAAAACTAGCACAGCCACCAATGAGATGACAATTCTTTATTTATAATGATGATTTCCATGTAGACATATTTGATTCAAGGAAACTTTCCATTATTTAAGATAACTGGATATATAGAAGACCAGATCTGGATTCAAAATTAAAAACCCCAAGCATTTCCTGAAGCATTGTCTACCTGCTGAATTTTTTTGCTGAACCAAGTTCAAAAGTATCTTCAAGTTTGGAATAATTCATAAAATCTCCCTATTCTTATACAACACTAAATATCTGATCCTGCCTGCAGATGGAATCAAGTTAGGACAGTGTTTCTGTAATGAAACAAGCTCTACTTCTGGGGCAGGTTTCAAGACACGGGTATTTTTCAGGCTTCTTGGTTCAAAATTTGAGATGAGAAGAAGTAAACTTGATTTCACAAATTATTTCTTTGTAGACTACGAAGTCAAAGAAATTGCAAAGCTTAAAAAAATAGAAAGGGTTACAGAGAGACTTCAAACCAGAGCTCTTGTGTTTTAGAGCACGAGTGACTCTTGTCGCAATCTCACTCCTTCCTTCAGAGTTGACTTTTGCCTCAGAGAAAAAAAGAAAAGGAACAATATACAGTACACGAGCTATGACCATCTATCTTTAGGGCAAAGTTACTTGCACAGTATAGTTATAAAAGGACCTGGGTTTTTTTGCTGCTGATTCTTGGAACTTTTCAATTTAACACAGGGAGAGGAAAAAAACTCTGCTACTCAACTGTATATGTGCCACCTGGGGATAACTGCAATATATAGCTATATTACCTTCTACCTCAAAGGCAAAATTCATTTTGTCTTCATTTGCATCTTTATCTAAACCCTGACCAAAAAAAAAATCCTAGGCTTGTCTCTACTAATGCATATTTATGATACATATTATTAAAAAAAGTTGCAATACTTATCTAGGAATAGAAAAATATTTATACATACAACCAATATCAAAATCAGAATAGCGCTAGTTTGCCTGTTCAGAAAATCTTGCACTCTCTCTTTTCCTCTCTCTCAAGTATGATCTGGCAAGATAACTTCTGCAAGCATTTCATATAATGTGTAATTCACACACAGATTTATAGGCAAGCTCTTCATGTCCTATGTATTGTTAGAGCAGAATTTCTTTTTCTTCAAAAAGAAAAGAAATAATAGATAAATGGTACCATATGGGGAGAAAAGTAAAGCACAAAATAGATCTACAGCAATAGCTTCTATCTGGTATCAAACTGCACACGAGCAATCTGCTAACAAGACGGAAAACTAAGACGAGGCCTAGAGGTCACATCCAAGTTCAGCTTTTTACTCATCAGTCAATGGTCCTGTGGGAACCCACCAGATCTCGAAAGCCAGCTAACAGTTCAAGGTGCCAGGTTAAAAATGAGTACAAATGTGAAAGTTAGATAAAAGCTCTAAGATTCTGCAGGAGATGTTGCAGTTGCACAGACATGATACAGGAAAAAAGACAAGTCTTTGAGATTCCAAATAAAAAGGCAATCTTAGACTTTCACACTTCTCTTCCAAGCCCTCTGCCTTCTCTGTGAAAATTGGAGGATGGGTTGCAGTTGTTGTTGAAAACTGTGAAAATGTTTTTGAAGGGATTTTTAACTTGACTAGTTAATGAAATTTGGATGAATCTGACAAATGCAGAAGGTGATGCAGCTGTGAGCAAACCAAGGACTCTACTGTGCAAGGTGCACCCGCAGGGGCTAAAAGCACAGTATTCTGGGGCTAGAGCTGCATCAATTATAATGTGCATTGTATCTCAGCTAAGTCATGAAGAAAGTTAGTAGGCACCCCAGCAGCACTGAAATTCTACAATTCTTTATTTTAGTGAGCCAGTAGCGATGCAGTTTTCTGTTCTGGAAAAACTAATTGCACATAGCATGTTTAGCCTTTTGAAGACGAGTGGTACTCATTCTGAACACAGGCTGGAATGCAGCTTACAGCCTCACAATATCTTGCCCATGTTTGTGATATTGCTTTTCAGGCAAAGGATCTGAAACAACCAATCTGAGTAAGAAAAAAAGAGGGAGAATCTAGCCTCCTTAGAAATGTTCAAGAAATGTGTGATCATCAAAATCAGTTGGGAGCATGAAGTATTATTTTCAAGGCTGTAAGGTTTTCAGTGGCTCAGAGGTACTGCACTAGCAACAGCAGCATGACCACAGAGCTGTTTGCTGCAGAGTGAAAGAATTTTGACTATACATTTGCATAAAATGTTTTCAGAATTCCATATGGATTCTGCCGTATGAACTTTACTGATTTCTAATTACAATAGGTAGATAGAAATACTGAATGCTTTGTTCTGTAGGGAGATGGTCTCTAAACAAACATGCAGGGGTATTTAGGTTTTCAAGCTCTTTTTTCTTTTTGTTGTTTGGTTGCTTTGGGATTTTAAAAAAATTTTTTAATTCTCCATTGCCAGGTGACTGACATCGCCTCCAAATACATTCTCCAGTGAATCAAAATGTTGTGCTGGTTTTTACATATCATGAAAAGGTATGCACATGGCCTATTCAACGGAGCCCAGTAAAACAAATTATGAGCTTTTTTTTTGTGTATGCAGACAGTATTCAAAAATCCTGCATAGAGAAATAAAGATATGGTTCCATATATTTTGGAAACAGTTACTCTAAAGATTTTATTTAGTTGAAGTGATAAAAAACTCTGTTTGGTGATTTTGTTTTTTTTTTTAAAGATATTGGAAGGTCTTTGATCCTCACAGAGTAGACTTTAATCAGACAAGATACCTGTGATGAACAAAGTTGTTTATTTAGTACCAGGTTTGGAAAGCATAGTGATCGCTGCTCAGCACCCCTGACTGCTGCGGGACGGAGGTCGCACAGGGCTGGGATGTGCAGCACAGCGGTTCCGGACAACAGCTATGACCTGTAGTGCAGACTGACTTTTAATAAACTTCAATTTAGTGCCCTAATCAAAATATTTGTTCCTTGATATTTTCATATGATACTTTTATCTTTTTCTGCTAGTTTTTAGAATGACTCTGTTACTCATTAAGATGGATAGACTTGTTAGCGTTATAAAGCAAACACATGCTGTAAACCCAGGGCAGGTATGGCAACCACAGCACTACCAATAGCACTAGCTTTCCTACAATTGTCCATTTTTTGAAAGGTGAGAATTAATCTCAACTTAAGCTACAGTAACTGAACAGAGATTCAGGACATCTCTTTCTCTATGAAATGATTACAAGGTTAGTGGCTTCTTGATATCCATCAAACAGGAGAAACATATCATCTCAAAGTCATTTGCAGCAGATGAAAAACCCCAGATTGAACCTACCGATGCTGTTCAAATGAAAAATTTAATTAACATTCTTTCTAGAGGTCACTAAGAGCATCTAACTCGGTTTTAGACTCTGATTTGATTTTTAATCTTTGTTGCCTGTCTGACAAACCCTTACGTTCATCAGAGCTTTGAGGAGACTGCACCATCTTCTTTAAAAGTGAACACACTAAAGACTTCCCAGTTTTTCAAGCAAGGCTTTACTAGAAAACAAACAAAAATAAAGCAGCTCTGAAAGCAGAGAAGGAAAATCAGATCTGCTAAAAGACAATGCAATGCTAGATGTTTTTTAAACAAGTTTTCCCCCTGCCCAGTGCGCCTGGGAGATTTCAGTGCTCCTGGACCTGCACTCCTGTTTCATTCCCTCTGGGTCCCCAGGAAAATTTTCTCTCTGCTGGTGCTGGGTTAGGGTTCTGAGCTCTAGGCAAGCTGCCTGCTCACTCAGTCACCCTCAGCCTTGCATTCATCCCTCAACCTCTGCCCAGTTTTTAAAAAGAGGCTTTCTCCAACCTTCGGGTATGGACTCTCCCTCTTTTCCTGCCTTGTTGCAGTCAAGCCTGCAAGCAGGAAACTTTCTCCTCCACTGCTCAGAAACGTCCTTTTTTAAACAGAACATGACTTTCAGCAATATATAATAAACCATGAACAAACCAAGCAATTATAGTATCTCTCAAACCCTGGAAAGCACTAATGTAAGATCTCAACTTACTGAACTATATCACTGTTGTCTGTGGAGGCATGTCTGCAGTTTTCTTTTGGATGCACTGAATATTCTTGCTAAACTGTGACAATCACAGTGAACAAACCGTTTTTGGCTGTCACACATGCAAATATTTGTGTCACTTTAAATGATATTCTGTATGTCTGCTTCACCTAATTATCACATTCCCAAACTTAAGCTTCTTTAAAGATATTTTATAGGGTTTACAGAAATACAGGTCTGTGTTTTAGTTACAAAATAGAACCAAAATAGGTCTTTTGTCACAAGAACTATAATGTATATATTTGATTACATAAACATTGCATTAGAAGGTATCTACAGAAGATCCCCTATAGGAATTTGGATATTACCACTTCCAATTGATTAGAGCAGAGTATTTTGTAGAATTCTTTTTTTTTTCATTCTAAAAATAAAATCAACTTTGTACTTACTCCCTGCTTTTCTTACTAAGCTGACCCTAGATAACTTCCCTGATATTCATTAGGAGATTAGGTAAGCGTAGGTCCTTTTTGCTAAGATTTAACTACACAGGAACTAGAGAGATAATATCACATTATTTCAACTTAAAAGTCTCCTGTTGGCAATGTTTTTGGTCCTTGAATGTGGAGTATATGCACATTGAAATCCTTTAGATTTGTAAGACCTTAAATTGCTACAACTTTATTACCATGACCTGTGAGCTGATGACCCCATGCAACGCTACAGGCTT
>NW_010550419.1:0-216 GCF_000687285.1 Phaethon lepturus | reverse complement strand
TCACGGGGGGGCGAGGGAGGTGGGATGTGGTGGTCCCCCCGCCGCCACGCAGTGAATTTATGCATTTATTTATTGCATATATTAATTATAGGTATTATTATTCCGCCAGAAAACGGTCTCCGGCAGAAAACTGGGCTCCCGCCGCTAAAGCAAAGCAGCTCGGTCCGAAGGCGAAGGCTGAGCGTTTGGTATCAAAATACATTTTAGGAGGGATTT
>NW_010550418.1:4968-5656 GCF_000687285.1 Phaethon lepturus | reverse complement strand
TGCCCCTCCAAGGTCACTCTCCCCCTCTGCTTTCATGCCTGGCTGTGTTCCTTCATTACTTACCCAAGCTGTAAATTGTCTAATTTGGAGCACACCATTTATCCCTGATGTGCACTTGAGCAGCCAGATTTTGTTTTCAGGTGTGTAATTAATTTTTTTAACATGATTTCTCTCCTAGGAAACTACAAACAAACAGTTCTGGCTTTCGGGGCTGGGCAGCTCGGGCGAGCGTCAGGGCAGGGAACGGGTGGGCGAGGAGCTGAGACCAGATCCTGGAGGATTTGAGAAGCTGGGGCTTTGCAGCAGCTCCCCATGCTCCTGCTTTTCCAGGACAGCCCTCTGCCTCCTCCGACATTGCCCCGTTCCCCATGGGCACGGGCGAGGGTTTGCGAGGGGAAGCGACAACCGCTCTCCCTGTTCCCAACTCAATCTGCTGGGAATTACCATTTTTATTAAGACCTAACATGTCCTTGGCTGCTGGGAATGTGATTTGCTCCTGGAATGAGATTACAACGGCTCCTGAGGAGCCCGTATCAGCCTCCGCCTCACCGTGATGATGCTCCTGTCCCCGGACGGAGGAGTTTCCACGGTCAGATGCTCCTGGGCATCTCCGCCATGGGGAGAGCCTGCGCTCGGGCATGGCGCAGGGAGACTCCTGTGGATGCACCACCCTGACCTCTTTTCCTTC
>NW_010550418.1:4463-4938 GCF_000687285.1 Phaethon lepturus | reverse complement strand
CAAAGACGATGCCGCGATATTTTTGTACTGCCCGTCACCTCTCGCAGGGCAGGCACAAGGGAGGATGGAGGAGAAGCAGTGACTGAGGGTGGGTAACTTCTGCCCTGGCTGCGTGTCCCTGGTGCCCAGCTGGGTGTGGGTCAGGGGGATGGGGGTGCCGAGCGCTGCTCCGCATCCCGAGCCAGAGCGATCCTCCTCCTCCTCCTCCGAGCGGCACGGAGAATCACCTGCTGTGAATGTGCAAGCGCATCTCTTCACCTCTCCTGCTGCCAGGGAAGTTGTTATATGATTTTTGCCGGTGGTTTTCCAGATGAAAGGAGGCGAAAATCACCTCCATTAGCTGGCAGAGGCAGGCAGGAAGATCTATGAAGAAAGCACTTCGGGGCTGACTCCATGCAGGTCCCGAGCCCCTGACCTGCAAGACCCCCGGGCATGGGGTGGCAGTTTGGGGGCGTGCGAGATGCTGCTGTGCCAA
>NW_010550418.1:2325-4318 GCF_000687285.1 Phaethon lepturus | reverse complement strand
GGGAGACCTCGCGGGGCCACCCTCGGGCTGGGGCCGACGCTGCGGGAGTTTGGGGGCGGCTGGTGCAGAGCAGCCTTACAGTAAGCCTTACTCACCAGCCGCCCTCAAACTCCCGCGGCGCCGGCTCTGGGGATGCTCTGCTCTCGTGCAGGCTCAGCCAACAGCAAGGCTGGGGGGACTACAGCTGGTGACACCCCTGGGATGGGTCTCCCGCACTTCTCTGCTTGCTGTCCCACCAGCGCAGCAAGTTGCACCGGCGGCAGCCGCTGCCTGCAAAATAAAGCCACTGCTGCAGCCCCCGCAAAATGATCCTCCTCTAGGAGTGGGTCTGGCAGTGCTGACCCCAAGCAGCAGATGCCACCATGGCCAGTGTGACACCTCCTGACCAGGGATGCCACCTCCTGGGCCCCCAGGACCGTGGGCCAGACTCCTTGGGGATTTTTTTCCTGCATGTTTAAATATCTATTGTGACTTTCAAGAAGGGACGGCACGGTCCCCAGGGGCCATGGGAGGGGGCTGAGTGTTCTGCTCCCGCATCCCGCTGCCCTTTGTGCTTTGAAACTGCCTTCCAAGGAGCTGCTTAGCATTCGGAGCAGGTGCCCGCACCGTTTCAGGGCAAAAACTCCCATTTGTCTTCAAAAACACATCGATCTTCTGCATGAAGGGCAGTGCCTGGTCTCCAAAATGGGACAGAGAACACATGAGGGCCTGGCTTGACTTTCCCAAGTGCAGATGGGGTGAAGGGACCCTGCTCCATGCTCCATCCCACAGCAGCACCCTGCCATCACACCGGAGCCCCTCGCCCATCGCCACCCAGATTTGCAAAACCACAGATGCAAAGGGGAAGGCACCAAAGCCCCGATTTCTTTGATTTCCCTCCGCTTTTTTTTTCCCCCCTCCTCCCCCAGAGGAGTTCAGCTCCCAGGTGCTGCCTGTGCAGGACCAGGAATGAAAATCCCTGGGAACTGCTGCTGTCCTTGGGAAATTCCCAGCAGGGGTCCCGGCAGCCGACGGGCAGGACCGTGAGCAGGGTCCATCCTGGTTGCCCCCCAGCATCCCCTCCATCACCTCACTGGGAACCCACACCTTCTCCCACAAGGTTAGGTGCCACATGAGTGCTGTAAATTCATGTGCCTAACGGGAATGGCTGATTTATCTGCCTTCCCTCTCCTGATAAGGGCCTGGCTGCAGGCTCACCAGGCGGAGGAGGTAATACTTAAATAGCTTTTTTTCTTACACTTCACGTGGGGTTTATTATGCCTGAGTTAAGTCCCCCCCTCTGCTGCCAGCACGGGAAAAATCCCCGCGGTGGCACCATCAGCAGCACTGCCACCGGGCAGGATGGGACCATGTCCCCTGGCACTGCAGCCTGGCCCCTGGCACCAGCTGCATGGTCTTCCCTCTCCCACCCCTGCACAGCACCCGTCCTCCCGGGCACCCGCGGTGGCACAGGCAGAGCCGTGGAGCTGACTGTCTCCTCCTGCATTGCACACACTGAGGCAGCCACCGCCGGCTGCCTTGAAGTGTGAAAACTGTCACCACAGGCAGTGAATTTCCTGCGTGCCACGAGCCCGGGGACCTTTGCTCTGAAGCATTGGCTTATGAGCAACCACAGTTACCCCAGCCAGGGACCGGTGTCGGCTGTGCCTGTGGCCTTTTCCCCGCGTCCCGCGGCCCGCCTGCCCACGGCCCGCCCCCCCCAGCCACTCTGGGGAAATGACAGGGCCGGTGGCTTCCATTAGCAGGGTGAAGGCTGGGGAGAAAAATGACTATTGATCACCCCCGCGAGTTCAGCAGCGAGGCATGCACAGCCCACGGCTGCGATCAATAGTGCCGGGGAGGCATTTGCTCTTGCTCTCACCATGGCTTGTGTCTCCATCCGCGGCTCTGGGAGGAAGCCTGCACCATCATCCATGGCTCCTGCAAGGCTACATCCTCCACTGGGCTCTCCGAGCCTGTAATTCCACTCGAAGGAGGCGGGAGAGGCAGGGGT
>NW_010550418.1:933-2229 GCF_000687285.1 Phaethon lepturus | reverse complement strand
CCAGAGACCCTCGGCCGAGGGATGTGGTGGCAGGCAGGGCTTCCTCGGTGTCCGCCACCCTCACACACTCAGTCCCTGCCACGTGGGGTCCCTTCTCAGCCAGGCATGCCCTATGCACACGGGCTCCCATCTGAGCCATGCTCCTGGCCCACTCCCCGTCCCCGGGGCTGGCTGCCCTGGTGCTCCACGGGGCACCCAGCCTTGGCGTGACAGGAGGAACAGGATAAAAATCAGAGATTTCCATGCCTCCAGAAGAGGATGTCAGCAGGGAAGGCAGAACTACACTTCCCAGAGTGCTTGGGGCCCTGCCTGCTGCCCGAGGAAAGGCTGAGGGACCCAGCCACCAGCTCCTCCCTGCTCCTAAGTTATTCTCCTTATTATCTGTTTGTGGTTTTTCTGCACTTAACTGTCTGCCTCGTCCACTTAATTGGGGTATTATTGCCGCTACCTGCCCATCCGCCAGAGCCCAACTCATTACTGGGGCTTATTTATTAGCAGCGAGGCAGCCAGAAATGCACCCTGCAGCTCCCTCTCCTCCAGCACAGGCAGCTGGAGGCAGTGGAGGAAAGCAAGTGGGGGCCAGGAAGGGGCCAGTGATGGTGGGCACAGCCATGGTTCAGCCAGGGCTGGGTCAGAACCAGCCTCTGCTGGACAGGGAGGCATCACAGCAGCCTCCTCCCATGTCTGGCATCAGCCTGGGACACAGCTGCTCCTGGCAAGGCTTGGCTGCTCCTTAAAAGTGCTCCCTGAGCTCAGGAAAGGTCAGTCGCACAGCGCTGTCCTTCCACACGCAGTGAGCGACCCTGTCTTCTCGGCACAGCGGCGTCTGAGTGACAGACGCATGGCAGGGTGATGCCAACGGCTCGTGGGAGCCCACCGTGGGGAGGCAAAGGGGCCAGTGCCCCCTGAGCCCAGGAGGAGACGGCAGAGCCCCATGGCCCATCTCCAAACTGCTGCTCCCATTTCCAGGCAGGAGAATCTGGGAAGAATATGGGACAGCGGGAGCGAGCCTTCATATTGAGTGCTTTGATAAATAAAACATGGCGAGAAGGCAAATCAGAGCTGCCCACTCAGCTGCAGGCGGCTCTGTCTGCGGCGGCTGCATGGGGAGAATTCACAAGCGGTGCCACCCCGGCTGTCAGGCCGTCGGCCCCGGCGCTGCTCCTCCGTTTGCATCCAAGTTTTGCTGCCTCAGCACCGCGGGGGATTGATTTATTCATCAGCTTATCCACCCCGCAGCAGCCCTGCAAGAAGCAGCAGCACGATGAGCTGCTGTGCAGTGTGGTGGGTGGCACG
>NW_010550418.1:473-902 GCF_000687285.1 Phaethon lepturus | reverse complement strand
TCGGACGTGGCTCCCGGCTGACCAGCATCCCACCTGCCATGATGCCGGGTGAAGAACGGACTCCCCGGGGTTGGAAATGTGAGCAGCAAACTCCCCCAGGACTGCACTGCTGAGCCCTCTTCAGGCACTAAGGCACAGCTGTCCTGCACCCCCTTTTCAGGACAGAGAGGCAGGGCCCTATTTTTCAGGAGATTGGATCCCAATGGCCCAATGTAGTGCCAAGAGGAGTTGCAAAGCGAGGCACCGACCCCAGAAAGCACCAGCCCCGGGGCAACCCCGGGCTCAGCAGGAGCTGTTCTGTGCACCCACAAACCCAAAGCAAAACCCAGGGAAAGCAGTGCTTTGCCTGCCTGCCGGGGAAGCAAGGGCAGCAGCCTGTGGAGAGGGGATGGGCAGGGGGAGGGCGAGTGCCGGCACTCCAGGAGTCCC
>NW_010550418.1:0-461 GCF_000687285.1 Phaethon lepturus | reverse complement strand
CCGGGGGAAGGCGGAGTGCCGTCACTCCAGGAGTCCCTGCCCTGACGCTCGCCCGAGCTGCCCAGGAGTCCGCTTGGCCATGCCCAGCTCTCCTCATCCGCCATCCTTGGGACACCCCACTAGAGACCATGGGCAAGGGCTTTGTCAGGTGCAACAGGGATCTCTGATTTGGGGAGCACCATTGGCACCCCAAGACACCCAGAGATGCCCTGTCTAGGGAGCCCTCCTCTGGGGGGGCTGAGAGTGCCATGGGAGAGAATCACTGACTCTGCAGGAGAGAAGTGCTGGGCCCTGGGGGGGAGGATGAATATTGGAGGGAATTGCTGGATGGGGGGGTGGCTGCCAGGTAGGGGGTCAGGAGGGATGACCAGGGACAGAGGGGAGTTGCTGGGTACTGGGGAAAGAGGGGTGGCCAAAGAAATGGGGATTACTGGGAGGCATGGCCAGGTCCTGGGGGGTGG
>NW_010550417.1:4394-4594 GCF_000687285.1 Phaethon lepturus | reverse complement strand
GATAACGTACAGCCGCGCTTTGGAGCCCACCTGACTTTCGGTCCTGCCCCGGGTGCTGCCCACAGGCTTTCATCTCCGCCGTGCTCTCCAAGCTGGCGCTCCTGGGTGCTGCCGCCTGCTTCGTCCTCTCCGGGGTGGGTTTGACCAACGGGCCCCTCTGCTTCTACAACTCCTCCGAGCACGGCCGCGGGCACGGGCCC
>NW_010550417.1:3925-4274 GCF_000687285.1 Phaethon lepturus | reverse complement strand
CTGATTGCTAATTAAGTCAGTGTTATTTATGGCGGGTGGGGTTGCTGGTGGTGATGCAAGACCTCGGTAGCTCAAGAGGTCCTCACCTCCCGTGGCTTTGTATATGGTGCTTCCCAGCCCCGTCAGCCTGCTGACCCCGCTCGTCCTCGGGATGAAGGACGGGGCTCCTGGGGCACACCTCCGTGGCAGAAAGCGATGCGATTCCTGACGCGCCGCAGGGCAGCATCTTGCATCTCCTCCTCCTCTCCCCGTGGCGCAGGGCAGAGAACTACCTGCACGACCGGCGCACCTGGAGCGTCTGCCTGGAGCCGGCAGGGGTCGCGGGCTTGACAGGCGGCGTCTTTTCCCT
>NW_010550417.1:3368-3751 GCF_000687285.1 Phaethon lepturus | reverse complement strand
GTGGGCGGGGCTACAGCCGGAGCTGTGATACCAGCCCGGTGCAGGAGCCCGGTGCAAGACAGACACGCTCCTCCACGGGGGACAGACCCCCCAGCCTGCACAAAACGTCGAAGGGATGTGCGTGGGGTCAGCGTGCAACGGGCTGCCTCTGGGCCGAGCCCTCCGCCCGGGCCATACCCCTTCCTCCGGCCTGGAGCAGATGCCCTCGGGGCTGGCAGCCCTTTGGGGTTGGAAACCAGCCCGGTGAGCCCACCCGAGTGCAAAACGTGACACGGTATTTGTGGAGATAAGAGCTGGAACGCCGATTTCCGTTAATCGATCTGTCATTAGGACAGCTTGTGTTGGTGTTTGTCTCCCACGCAGGGCAGGAGGGACGAAGGAGC
>NW_010550417.1:1684-2746 GCF_000687285.1 Phaethon lepturus | reverse complement strand
CGTCCCCCCGTGGGGATAAAGGGACTGAGTGCAGGTACAGAGACCTGCCTGTGCGGGGAGGAGGTTTGCCCCAAAACTGATAAGTTTCAGAGGAAAGTACAAGGTCCACGGTAGCTTACACAAACAAAAAAAAGCAATTGGCCAGATGAAGCAGTAACTGTTGAAAAAAGGAAGAATTTGCTCAAACAGGAGCGTTAAAAAGGAGCGATAAAAACCAGAACACCCTGGAGCAGGGTGGTAGTACCAGGCAGGGCACGGCTGGAGCCCCGTGTGCCCCTGACCTGGCACCCGGCGGACGTGGGTGGCATGGGGTGCCCCGGCTGCCTTCTCCCCTGCGTTGCTGCTGTTGCCCCCATTATGGATTTCACGGAGCAGCTCCTGCGCTTGGAAAGGAGCCGGGGGCCGGGCTGGTGGCACGAGCCTCCCTGCCCAGCTAATTGCACAACTAACAAATAGCAATAAAAATGAGATAAAAACCCGCTTTTGGAATGGTAGCACATGCCTTCTGTGTGATGTGGCCGTGCTGGCTGGTGGCAGGACGCTGGTCCATGAGCATCCCGGCGCGCAGGGCTCTGGGTTGGTGCCCTGGGGTCCGGCGCTGGGGGAAGCCGACCTGGGGGGGCAACTAGGAGATGAGGCAGCTCCTTCGCCCCTGCTTCCTGCGGCGTGGGGGGCCGCCATCCCGCTGGGGAGCGGTGGCTCTCAGGGGGATGTTCTGCAGCACATCGTGCAGTGTGAACATGCTGAAGGAGATCTGCTCGTAGGGCGACCGTGTCCCGTTCTCGTAGAGGCAGGCAAAAGCAATGTCTGGGCCACCAGAGATGGAGGCCTCGTTGTAGGGCAGCTCCATGTAAGCCAGGTCCGAGTAAGCGCTTGGACCCTCGTAGATGACCCACGGCTCAGTCCAGCTCTCCACGTCCCTGGGGAAGGTGCTGAGGTGAACCCCCATGTTGACTCGTGACATGGAGCTGGTGGGGTGGGAGTAGAGGACCCACGTCGGTGCTTGGAAGAAGCCAGTGGGGCTGGGGGTCACCACTGGGTCCCCTCGGACTGCGGGGATGG
>NW_010550417.1:1154-1468 GCF_000687285.1 Phaethon lepturus | reverse complement strand
AGCCATGGGGGGGTTCGACCAGCCGCTGGACCAGCTGCCCCCTGTGGAAGACAGCCCCGTCGTCCGTGCTCAGCGCCTGGACCCTGAAGCCCAAGGGGCTGCGGGCATTGCAGTAGAGGACATTGGAGCCATCCTCCTCGTCCACCGAGACCAGCTGGCACTCGCCCGTCTGCAGGTTGGGGATGAACTCACCGAAGCGCCAGCCCCGGCCATGGTCGTCGCTGTAGAAGGCGAAGGAGTGAGGGGTGGTCTTGCAGAGCTGCCCGAAGCACTCCTTGCAGTCGATGTGGTAGCCGTAGGGGGGGGACACGAAC
>NW_010550417.1:0-1118 GCF_000687285.1 Phaethon lepturus | reverse complement strand
GGAGCCGGCCGGACCGCAGCTGGATCCCGTGCCCGGGGCCCAGCGCAAACGTTGCCCAGTCTGGGGAGCGGAGATGGGATGGGGGTGAAGAGGAGCCTCCATGGTGCCCCCGCCATGCCCGATGCAGAGGGTCTCCAGAGCATCCCCCCAGCCTAGCCAAGCAAGGTGGTGGGTGGGAGGGCAGCAGAGCCCAGTGCTGCCGCTTTTCCTCACACATGGTCCTACCCGTAGCTATGGGGCCTCTCCACCTTTTCTCCCCCCATGCAAGTGATACAGATACTCCCTCCATCCCCTCTCCCATCTGCCTGAGGTCCTCTTCCACCCCATCCCTTTGATGCTCGTGGGCTTCCTATCCTGAGGCCACCTCCAGCCACACCATGGGTGGTTCCAGGAGGACAAAACCCATGGCTGCCCTCTTGCTGGCTGTCTTCTCCCCTCCTCGCCCCTCTCCAGTAGGCTACCTTTGATGGCCCCGTGTTGGCCCCCCCGCCAATGACCTGCTGCGTCAGGTCCCTGGCCGTGCTCCAGCTCAGACCTTGGTCAACGCTGGTGACGCAGCAGAGGCGGGTGACGTTTTGGCCGGTGACAATCTGGTAGGCTTCGGGCGTCCTGCCCAGCACCGTGATGAAGAATAGGAAGAGGGTGCCGGTGAACTCATCATAGAGCGGGCAGGGGTTCATCGACCGGTGGTGCTGCAGCGTCGCCGTCTCCAGCACGCGCATGTCTTCCCACTGCCCCGGGAGGAGGAGAGGACGGAGAGTGGTGAGGACCACCCCACTTCACCCGACCCAGCCTTCCCTCCCTGTGCGGGAGGCTCCGGGAACTCAGCTGTGCCACGCACAAGCGGTGGAGGGTAACCACCCGTCTGCCCCGTGCCCCCAGCCCAGCGTGTGCCCCCAGCCCCAGGTGCATCCCCCGTCCCACCTCCACGTAGCTCCCGTAGACGGTGCCGCGGCGCAACACCAGCAGGTTGGCATGGGCATCATCAGCGCTCAGCCGCTCCTCCGCGAAAGCCAGCAGCTTGGCCACGCAGGGCAGGTAGAGCAGGGCGGGCACGCGGTACGTGACGCCGGTGGAATCCTTCTCGAAGAGCACGGTCCGGGCGGGGGGGTGCCGGG
>NW_010550416.1:0-5053 GCF_000687285.1 Phaethon lepturus | reverse complement strand
GCCGCCGCCCTCCGCTCGCCAGCAAAGGTGGAGCGAGCGAGCAGAAATGCTGCTCCAGTGCACAGAAAGCACTCCAGGGTACTGTGCGGTCGCTGCTTCGGTGGGCTGTTTGCTGTGGTGGCGTTTTAAGGCTAAAATAGGGTCAATGCAATAAAAAGAAAATGCAAAAAAAAAAAAAAGCCAAGAAAATATTTTTTTTTAAAAGAGAAGGTTTTTCCAGGCTGGAAGAGCAGGGCATTTAAAAAGGAATGAGAGCCAAGAGCTAAAGCATAAAGTGGATGCTCTGGCGACAAAGGCTCAGTTTTGGTGACAAAGGCTCAGGCTTGGGATTCAGACATTACTACTGTGATGTCTGGCACAGGGAAAAAAATTCTGCTTGTACTAGTAATTTAGGCCAAAACATATATACGTAATGAAGTGCTTAACGGACGTCTTCTGCAGCGGGTAACGTGGGAGTTAGATACGTACGTACCCGTTCTACCTGTCTCTTCATGCCTCCATTTACCGGGTCTGAAAGGCGGATAACGGTGCTTCCCACCCACGCGGCAGCGCCGGGAGCACGATGCAGCCGTCCCTGCGGAAGGCACCGCTGGGGTGGTGGCTGTAAAAACACGCCTGGGCCGAGCGAGCACGGGACGGGGGCCAGGCCACTGGGATTCAGCAACCCCGGGGTGCAAGATCTTGGCTTCTCAGCCTCCTCCATGGTAAGAGGAGAGCGTTTTTGCCTGGGTTTGCAGGTACAAGGAGGTACGCGTCATGATGAGTACCTATGTGTAAGCATTTTTTTTTTTATGCATATATATATGCATATATCGATTATTTTTTTTACATGGGGGAAAGGTGCCAACCACTATAATTTGCAAGTATTTTTTCAATCCCGTTTGCCTTCCCCTCTTAATTCAAAGGCTTAAGCTAAATTCATGGAAGGGCACGAAAGTTGTCCCTGTAACACCCATTAACCCTCGGGGTGCCGGCAGCAGCCCAGCAGACCCCTGGGCAAGGGCCACCCTGCCTGCACCGGGCTGCCTGCACCGGGCTGCCTGCAACTCGCACGCTCCCGGGCTCGTTTCTGCCTCTCCGCCGTGCGGAGCAGCCCGCCGGGGAGCCTGCCGGAAAAACCCACGGGAGGTTTGCGGCAGCGGTAACTGGTGAAATTTCTATTTTGCTGAAATATTTGCTGTGGGGCAATGTGAGCTGCATGGCTGCAGTGTACGCTGCTGCGTCACAAAAAATACATCCTCTGCCAGAGCTGTGATTTCCAGCTCACGGTCTGTTCCCTTCTCGCTGTCTCCTGGCAAGGGATAATTTCAGTCATGATCCAATATTTGTTTTCTTTCTGTATGTTACACTAGATGAAAGAAGAAAAGCTGCTTCGCAATGGTCTGGTCTTCTTTGCATGAGGTCGATGCCGAGACCCCCCCGGGCTGCCTGGACTCCCTTGGTGCTCCTGGACAGGGAGCTGCTTCCGCAGCGCGGTTCGCGGGCGCGTCTCGCCCCTCGCCTGCCTGTAAGGACAATAAGTATTCCCCCGTGCCAGTTTTCCTAATCTGAAGCACTGATGGGAAAGCTTTCCAGGTCTGGGCATTTGATAAACTATATAGAAATGCCACATTTGGACCCTTAATGGACTATGTGCTGTCCCCGCGACCGGCTCGGGGGTCAGCACGGAGGAGCTGCCGGCGGCGGGCGGTGAGCTGCCGCTCCGTTGTACCGAGCATTAGACACTTGGCAGAGGCAGGATGCAACAGCGAGTTAAGGCACTGAGATTAGCTGATCTCTTTGAGCCATGTAAGATATAAGCAGGTTGTCTATTGCTTGCATTAGATGTGAGTAACCGTATTTCCTTGCCTTTACCCTCAGCGACGCCTTTAGTCGCAGGAAGGCTGGTTCTGCCCGATGCCAAGTCCCCTTTTGGCTGCAGAAAGCTCCTCCTGCTTGGGCTGTAGCGCGTTTTCCCAGAGCTGTGCATTGCAGTGCTCACACTGGTACGTGTGGGATGAGAGAGAACAACGTGTGTAGAGCCTTTCTGCAAAAAGCAGCTTTTTTAAAATTTATTTTTCCTTTGATTTATTTATTTTTTTTTAGGAGCAGGACTCTGCCCATGCTGCAGAGCAAAGGAAGCCGGTCGAGCGCAGCATCCAGTCCTCGCCCACGAGCACCGGTATCTCAGTAGCTAGCAGTGGGCATGCAGAGGACTCTCCAGCAGCAGACGCAGTGGCACTGGAAGTGTTACCGTGGGCTGAGCTGTCTTTCCCTTTGGACCAAGCAATGACATATCTCACTTTGCCCTTTGGTTTTCTGTATGACACGGTAATAGCCTCACGAGGCGTTTTTCTCAGCTCAGATTTTGACTGCCCCCTTTACGTGGTATTTATTTTTGGCCTCTGAAAATAAAAAAAAAGAAGAAAAAAAATTGATATCAGCATGCAGAGGCTGCACCTCCAAATCGCGCCTCTGGAAACCGCAGCCTCTGAGCATGAGGCTCCGCAAAGAGATGCAGGGGCCGGGCTCAGGGACCCGACTGCGATTTTGCTGCTAGCACCAGTCTTAGGTGTACCCTGTTTGTGTCACTCCAAAATACTGAGCAAGGTCCTGTTAAAGGACATATCCCAAGCCTGTGCCTGCTGCCTTCCCGTGTCAGTCTTGGCTGAATTGCTGGGAATATCACAGGAGGGACCGGGTTTTCCCAATGTGCTGGTCTTGACTTTTGGATGGGGCTGGGAGATGTTTGTAAAAGATGTGAGTAACTGGGTGGTCAACCTGCCTTTATCAGAAACGGAGACAAAGCCGAGGAGGAAAATGGACAGATGGGGGATGGACCTGGCTGAGACTGAGCCCTCCTGACAAGAAACACCCCAAAGGCGAGCTTGCTGCTGGCGCCGTCCCTCTGCTCCGAGAGGCCCTTCCTCACAGCCTGCTCCAATTAAAACAATTAGAGAAAAAATAATTAAAAAAAAATACAAAAAACAAAAGGAAAAAAAATACAGATGATATAAAAACTCTCCAGTACTGGGGCATCTTCTGACCACAGGCTGCTTAGGGAGAAATTTCCTGTACAGACCAGTCACCGTTCGTTAGAGCAGCTTTTATTCCTTTGAAACACCAGTTACCAGCCAGGATATGAGCAGGTACGGGACCGGGAGGAGGCCGGTCGGATGCTGCTGCGTGAGGAGCCGAGCGCTCCGTGGGGAACGGGGCCGGGGTCAGCAGAGCGAGCGAGGGACATCGCGGGCGTTTGCCCCTTGGCCGAGCCAAGAAGCCCAACGCGCGCCCTCCCGGGCAGGTTCCTCGTTCCTGCTCTGCCCGGGAATGCGCCGGGCTGGGCTGGGCGAGACAGGCACGGGTGCTGCCCATGCTGTCACCTCCGGTTAGCCTGGAGCTATAGGTGATGCTCAGCTCTCCGCAGCTTGCACTTTCATTGCAAGTTGACCCCAATTTTGTTTAAAATCAGAAAGAAAAAGAAAAAATGATCAAGCAAACAAAAAAAAAATCACTTTATGCTGAAGGAAAACAGCCGGCCTAGGGCTGGGGAGCACGATAACCTAATATTGAAAAAACAGCACTTAGGCTCTACGACTGTAGCAGGAGAGAAGGGCTTTTTATTTGCAAGTTGACCTTAAAAAGCTTGCCATGTATGAAGAATGCACTTTCCTGCTCCATAATCGTTTCCTATGAAATACAAGAGCATGCACATATATGAATATTTAATTTGACAGTGATGAAGCTTATATATTAAGTCAATGAAAATGCTGTTAAGCTCATGGGAACAACACTACTTGTGTAGTGAGCTGGGAATTTGGCATCTGACGGCTACCACTTAATTTTCACATCAACAGTAAAGACAAACTACGAGTTAGATTTAATTCTGACTTATCGGAAGCATCTTTGAGAACACGTCATGGTCAAACTGCAAACGAATTTTTAGTTTATAGTTGATAATTGTTTATCAGGGCTCTTCCCTTCTGGGAAATGAAAGTCATAGAAATTCATGTACAAACTGTCTCCCAAATTACAGATCAGAAGTCATGTATTTTAGGAATAATGAGGTTAAATCAAGAAGCCTTTATTTACTTTTCATGTATTCTTCAGGTGAATTTTTATATTGGAACCCATGTTAATCTAAAATTATGATATTCCCAGTCCTTTATATGCTCTGTCTTTGTTTTATGTCTCTCTAATTCAGGCAGCCATTTTGTACTCAGGAAAAAAATTCAGTAAAGAGGGGACAACCCTTGCAAGCTTTCTCCTGGAGACTTTTGGATTTTGCTCTGCGATGGTTATCTTACGGCAAAGTATCTGTCATTCTGGCTACAACTGTCTTTGTCTGGAACACCACGCTCTGCATCAATTCAGTCTCAAGATCCAGAGCACCAACCGAACAGCAGCTTACGTGAGAACCGGTTCTACATCCAGCGTTTTCACTTTATACCCTAAATGCTGACGGCGAGCTCTAAACACGGGCAAGAAAGGAAAAGGTGTAACCCAAGGCAGGGATGTTTGTTTGCTGCGCGGGCGCTGCTTTCTCGGGGCGTTTCAGGGCGCGTGCTGCAGACCGCAGCCCTTCCTCCCCTCCAAAACACGCTCGCCCTGCACCACGTACTGACACCGATGCCTTTTCCTTCCCTGCCCTCCCGAAATTCCCAGAGCTATTAACTGGGTCACGGGAGCCGGTCCCAATCCAGCAGTTTATCTAATTGCCTTTTTATAGTATATTGTGCAACTCTTTATTATCCTGTCAGCGTTCCCCTGCGCGGTGCCAGAGGGGAGGACGGGGAGGCAGAGCTGGGATGAAGCTCTGCTGCTGCGCAGCCGCTCGTGTTCAAGAGCGGAGGACGAGCCCGTGCGTACCTGATGCTGCGGGGACGGTAACAGCCTGGGCGATAAACCCAGGAGGTGCTTTTAGCAATGGCGGGGGGCACGGTGGACTGCTTCCGACTCCTGCGATCACATCTCTAGGTACACACGGACACAGCTGGGAGGGGTGGCTGCTTCTCCAAGAGCAAACGCCTGGGCTGACATGCCTTAGGTCTGCTCTGGGCAGGCTGGGCCTTGG
>NW_010550415.1:0-823 GCF_000687285.1 Phaethon lepturus | reverse complement strand
CTTGGCAGCGGCATACGAGAGCAGGAGAAAGCTCGGGGCCAGGAGCGTTGCAGAAGTTTTGGCTTCTGCTCTGCCTGCTGGAGGTGTGCCGTTGCATCCCGTGGCACGAATATACATGAATATGTAGGCTGAGGCAGCTGTGAACTTGCCCACATCCATACGGAGGTGGGACAGATGGGGCTGAAGAATGGCGCTGACCTGGACCCTGGTCCTCTTAACCTGCTCTGATAAATACGTGTCTGCTCGGGGTTGTGGGGTCTCGCTCTCCTCCTCCCTCCTGGAGAGAGCGCTTCCCTGGCTTTCTGTACGTTGCCTTTTTCGCTCAGCCTCTATTAATACCACCCTTGGCTTAAAGGTGACCCCTTGGTCTCTCCTCTGAGCTAAAATAAAAGTTGAATAGTTTTTCCGAGCTCTGGGTAAACACGTCCCGGTCCGTATGGCCAGAAAAAAGTTGGCCTGGGCTCTCCACCGTGGCTGTGGCTCAGCACAGTTCAGCGGACGCTTATTCCAGCGAGTAAATTCAAACCAGCAGCAAGGCAAAAAATTTAACTTGTGCTGAAGGAGCCTGGAGTGCTTTGAATGAGTCCGAGTGTGGAAATCGTTGGGGTGAGCTGTTGTATGGCCATCAGGGTATGTTCGAAGGCTGGATCGAGCCTCTGCAGACCCCGCTGCGATCCCCGCCTTCCCTGCGGCGCTTGTGTTCGGGAGACTTTTGCTAAAGGAGCCAAGTGAAAACTCTTTTCCGAGTCACTTGGAAGTCGGGGTTCGGATTTGGTCCCATCCCTGCGTTCGAACGTGCAGTGCAGCTCAGCGGAACCTGGGT
>NW_010550414.1:64129-68289 GCF_000687285.1 Phaethon lepturus | reverse complement strand
TGTTTACCGTGGCGACCCGATTAAAGTTAATTAAAGTAACAGTTACGAGGCGAAGAACAATTTTTTAAAAAGCAGGATTAGTTAACCGGCAGCAATAGGATGAATGAGGATTCTTTCTACGACGACAGCCCCCCTTCCCTCCTGGTTTAACTATTTTGGCTGCAGTTTGCCTCCGGGCGCGTCGCGGGTCAAGCTTTTCTGAAGTTAAAAATCCGAAGCGCGTCCGAAGCGCGCCGAGCCGGCAGGGGGCGGGGGGTGTTGCGTTCTGTCACGACTCGTGGCGCTCCAGCCGGTGTTGGTGTGCCAGCTCAGCTTTGGTTTTGTTTTTTTTCAGGCTTCGTGCGTGCAGTACCGTTTGGTGGTTCGGGACGCGAGCACCCTCCAGATCCTCCAGCTGTACACTTGCCTGGATCAGATCCAGCATATAGAATGGTCGTCTGATTCTCTGTTCATATTATGCGCCATGTACAGGCGTGGGATTGTCCAGGTGAGGACAAAAACAGGACGGGGCGTGTTCCCTGTTGGGGATTTGTGTGTGGCACGAGGGAGAGCTGCTTAACGGCCAATGCTTTTGCTAAAGTAACCGGCGCTGTTATCAGTAACGCATGCTTTGAGGTTAACCCAGCATGCCAGTGTTTTTAAGACCCTGACAAACATCTTAGCTTGAAAAAACCCCCAAGTTTAGAATAAAAATACTTACCAAAACGAATGAAAGCTGGAGATTATCTTACTGGTTTCTTAGTTCAGTAGGAAATAAATGCATGCAAACTTATTAAATGGACTAAAACTTCTTTTTTTAAGTGTTGGACATCACAGGGGGGGGGGAAAAAAAACCCACACCATCTTACTTTATGACTTGTATTAATACACGGAGCCGTGGGGCTTACTTTTGTAGTGGGATCCAGCGCCAGTCCTTCATGGCTACGGGCGTTCAGAGGTTTCCTGACCTCTCTGGTATGCGATGCAGGAACCTGTTCTCAGCTTGCAGCGTATTCTCGTGAGCAGAGGTTTTGAGGAGCCGTTTGTTTGGAGCACTGCCTGTTTGGTTTCCTCTCTGACCCAGGTCTGGTCCTTGGAGCAGCCAGACTGGCACTGTAAGATAGACGAGGGGTCAGCGGGATTGGTGGCTTCATGCTGGAGTCCGGATGGTCGTCACATTCTCAACACAACGGAGTTCCATGTAAGTGTGAAGTCATGATTACTCTCGACGGTATCAGATGTTACTGTCTGCCTTTTGCCTCTTAAAATAACCTAATGCTCTTAAAGCTGTAGTGGTGATACAGAACGTGGATCTAGTTCACCTATATTCATGTATGTCATCTAGATTAATTGTAGTTTAGATGTTAGTTATTCTGTTAACATTTTATCCTCTTGCTTCTGATGGTATGGTAGAAAATGGAGACTTAGCTTTGAAGTGTTTGAGAACAGTGTAGGGATAACTGGCATTCATGGAAGCAATTTCAGAAATTAAACGTATTTGTAGCTCAGGGAGGGCTTGGGTTTTCTAGCAAGAAACCCACCTCAAACCATAAACATTTAAGAGTGGCTATGGAATTAAAAAATGTGGTCTGAGGTTTATTGACTTATGAGATGAGATTTAAATCCAGATGCTGGAAATACTTTTGTAATTCTTTGATTTTACATATAGGAGTCAGACTGCTCTTGGTAGAACCACTTGCAAAATTAAAATGAAAACACCTGTAAGTGCTTATTGATTGAGAGCCATATTCTGGAATCCAGATCAGTTTGTGGATGCTGGACACTGGGCTTGTTGGAAGGCACGTGGAAGTGGGACTCTCCACCTTTATAGTCTTTGGATTAGAGCTGACGATTCATGTTACTTGGTGCAATGATCAACGGTCAGAAAACAGCAAAGAACTGCATGCAAGACACTTTGCTCTTTGCTGCATTTACTCTTCTCAAAACTGGAG
The DNA here is from genome assembly GCF_000687285.1 of Phaethon lepturus. NCBI lineage: Eukaryota > Metazoa > Chordata > Aves > Phaethontiformes > Phaethontidae > Phaethon > Phaethon lepturus. Next base: position 66,358 of record NW_010550414.1, on the reverse strand, counting down.
GTGGATTTTAGATGACAGGTTATTGTGTCATAACCCTCGCTAGCACCAAATTCAAATGTTAACTGTGCAAGATTTTTCCTTCTTTCATGCAAATCCCGGTGCCCGTGGACTATAGATGGGGGGGCTTTGTCTTCTGTGTGGGCAGCCTGGGGTTAGTGCAAATGCTGATGCTGTTGGGGGAATCCGTGGAGAAACTTGCATGCATCTCCGGCATAGTTCCTGATGCGCACGTGGTGGATTTCTCTGGCAAGGGTGTTTAGCGCTGGCAAGGATTTTTAGTGCTGACTAGAGTAGAGATTTTCTGGCTATAAAGCAGTCTCTTTCCATTCCCCTACCCCTTTAGACAGTGGGTTATGAGGAGTGATGAACGTAGACCTTAGTTTTCCCAGGAATTAATTGCCCTGATGGTGATTAAAATAATAAAAAAAAAAAGCCCAGAATTTCAGCCTGAAGTCAGAAAAGACATGCCTACTAACCAGGCAGAAGTGTTGCTGTCAGTAACCCAAACTGAAGGCTGGTGCTATGTGCCGCAAGTGAGTCTCTCATGGCACGTGTGTGTGGGGGTGGACTAGCAAGTATTTATTGCCTCCCAACAGAACTTGGTTTGACCTTAGAGGATTTCATTAAGCCTGTGCCAAGTTGGCATCTGTGTTGGGATAAGTTTTCTTTCCAGCTGTAAACAGGTTGCTAAATTAGCTTTTGTCAGACAGCTGCCTGGGTTCTGCTGATGTCTGAGCTGTGTTTACTCTCTTGCTGCTAAATCCATAGTCTGGTGGGACAGACAGGAGTAGTGCTCGAGACAGAAACTGTCAGGGTACTTAATATTGATGTCTTACGTACATTATCAAATCGGGTGATTGCTTGGAGGGCTTGGGGCTTCCCTGTCAACCAGTGCAGCTTGGCTTTGGTAGCCTGACGTTTTCAATTAGTGCCAAGTAATTACTTGTAATTCTTCAGGTCCAGGTGTGAGCTCCACTGTAAGCTCACGAATAACTTTCTCATTCCTAGAATTTTTTTAAAGGATACGGTTGTGCTCATTTATTTCTAGCAATCCATACTTACTAGTGCTTCAAAAATGATTCGTCGTTTAACTTGCATCAAGTTCTTTTTGGGGTCAGTGTTAGAGTGAATAATGCTGCGGGTTGTTTGACGTGACTGGTGTGCAGTTCCTAACTCGAGATGAGTGCAGCAGAATTCTGACACCAATTTCCAAAATCCTTTTTGACTCTGTTCAGTCTTTGGAGATGGGCAGCAACACTCTATATGTGCTTATATTGACATAACTCTGCAAACGGGATAATTTTATTGGAGGTAAGTCTGTAATAACGTGCAGGTTTTTGGGTCCCAGAATTGTTCCACCACGTACAGAAATGTTGAACAGCATGGGTACCTGTCTAAATCTTTACACAGTTGCTGCAATAAGCAGCAGGGTAAATAAGGCAACTAAAAAGTACAGTCATATTGGAGGGGCTGTATAGAGACTCTTTCGTTTCACTTGGTAGGGGATTGGCTTTCACCAAAGTGGATTACCAGCAGATGCAGAGGGGTTTACCGTGCTTAATTACAAAAGTGTACGTCGTACTTAGTTACTTGCCCCAAAACTTTGAAAGCATCTTTGTGCTGTACGTTAGCTTAAGTGTTATGTGTGGAGGGGCCATTCTGTCAGCATCTAGGATAGAGGTCCTGCCAAGATGTAGCAAAGATGTAGGCCTGTTCATTAAACTCTTGCTATGCTGGATTGCAGGATTTCCTTCTGTTGGGGACCGTCAGCGCTACCACCCAGATTGGCAAACTGCAAGCTGAGGTACAGACCTGCTAGGTTTTGCCAGGCAAAAACTATTTTTACAAGGCAGCTGGATATATTCAAAGGTACTTCCAAACTTGGAAGGCTTTTTTTTCCTTCAGTTCTCTTCTTATATCTTATAGATACACATGAGAATTGGTCAGAATAGTTGCAACTTGATTTTTCATCACCTTGTTGCTTATATTGAGCTAGAGTACAGTTCTGTTAGGAAAAGCAGGTTTGGGGTCGGGGGGGGAGAAAGGAGGAGGTACTTTTTTTCTCATTTAACTAATCAGGAGCAAATCTAAATTAGTTGGAAAAACACAGTCTGAAAGCCTGCTATGCAAAGTCTATCTGGAATCTGGAAAAGTTGGAATACCATGTTGATTATATTGATTCATGCGGTGCGCTGGAAACCATAGCTGTTTACTTATTACTTATTTTGT
>NW_010550414.1:51285-64098 GCF_000687285.1 Phaethon lepturus | reverse complement strand
TGCTGAAATCCACTCCGTTTTGTGAGGCAGTTCTGTGTGCCTGCGGTGTGTATCATGGCGAGCTGATTGCTAGAAGATTCCACATTTTCCGTGTCTCCTGTGGAAGGTGTTGCACCAGGTATCTCTCTTCTTACGGTGCCGCCATTCCACCTGAATTCATAGGCACATGTGGAGCTCAAACAAGAGCAGCAGATAAATGATACAGAGAAAGCAAACGGATCCTCTGCTTCCTCGTGACTCTCATGTTTTGTGATAAATAGTTTGAAGATCAGCAGCATTGTTCTTGACTGTTTCTGTCAAGAGCTGTACTTATACGTTATGTAGATTGTACTTTCTCTAGTTCCACATTAAGTACCGAAGCTTCTTTCGAAGTACAGCAGCAGGGGAAAAAAGTGTGTGTTTCTGTGTATATTGGAGCTAATCCTTAGTAACTGTAAATGGCTGCGTTGGTTGAAAAATGCTTTCTGTCGAGGAATGTGCTCTGAATAATCTTCTGAAATCCGGTGCTGACAGACACTGCTATGTAAGGAGGCCTTGTGACCCAGTCAAGTCTGGGACAAAAGTTGACAGTCATTTGAGATGCAAGGTTGTTTAAAAGTGTGTTTTTATCTGTTGAAAATCACCAGTCTTACACCTGCCTATAGCTGTCAACGTTGGGCTGTAGTCCTGAACCCAGCACTGGAGACTGTTTATCACGTTACCATCTAAATACTCTTTATTTCTCAGCTGTTTTTAGGCTATTTTAAAAATGCTTCTGCTTTTGGTTTGTTTTTCCACTGCAAAACAACAGCTGAAAACTTCTCAGACACCGTTATCGTTAGGACTTGAGTTTGACAACTCCGCTTAATCGAGTTGTCTATGCTCAAGAGAAAGTAGCCCTCAAGATGGTCAGTGAAGAAGTGCTTGCTGCAGACCTAATTGACCACGATCTATTCTCCTGCTGTACAAGCAATTCTCCCCTCCCCACAAAGCCTCCGAGAAAAGCAAATAAAAGCAATGCAATTTCTGGTAACTTTAGAAGTGTTTGGCTTTCCTTTTTTACCTTCTGTGCGTTTTATGTTTTGGTCTCACATAATCAGATCTGCTAGCTGTAAAATAAGATTTCTTGGACTATATGTTGGCTTTATGTTGGCAGCTTGGGCAAGATTGTTTCAGTCCCAGTGGGGAATATGAAGGTTTTCCCTTTTTGTCACAGTTTAAACATATTGTTAATCCAGGTAAGAGAGGTGTAAGTCCTGGGTTAAGCACATAATGCAACTTTCTGGGTTTATGAAAATGGTTGTATGCAAATAGAACAACCGAAAAGAATCCTAATGTTGGGGATCAGACTGGTTTGCTTTTGCATGCTTCTAGGGCAAAGCCTTCAGGTTGTGTGTCGTGTGACTTGGGCAAGAGGTTGCAGTGAATTTACGGCAGAGCATATACAAGTCTCTCTTGCAGTTGTGTGCTTCCCTTAGCGGCTTGCAGCCTTTTCAGGAGAGATACACTGAAGTCAAATAGAGGATCTTCTGAGTTGTTATGGGTGCATTGTGACCCATTTAGATCTGGTCTGAAGGTGAAGTGCTTTGGTTGCCAAAGGGTTTTAGGCATCTAGTGTGATAATAGGCCTTTGTTTTCAAAGGTATACTTTTGTGGGGTTTCTTATAGACTGGGTGTAAACATCACACGACTGCATGTTGGTTGGGTGGTAGTCACTCCCCAGTACTGCAATGGCAGTATCGCAGTTTATGCCGTCCATGCTAGAAATGATGTGTCGGGGAGGTATATGGGGCAATACAGTACCGCTCCAACAATATCAACATTTAATGTTACTGAAACTTTCGGTGCCGGTGAAGTGCATGCTCAGTGGTTAAGCGCAACATGACAAGAATGAACAGGGAGACCGTTACTAGTGTCTTTCTCTGGAGAGTGACAAAACTCAACCGGTTTAGAGAAGGTTCTGTCTGAATGGCAAAGAGAGGGCGGCACCCAAGGGTGAAGTGGAGACAGATGCGGAAAGACTTTTCAAAACCAATGTGTACTTGCCTTTTCTCTTTGGCGGTGGCATCTTGGGCAAGGTGGAGGCAACAGTAAGAGCTTGGCATGTTGAGGTGCTTTTTCTCCGCTCTAGGGATTTTCCTCTTCCCATGTCCTTGAGCTTGATGTGAGCAGGAGGGTTTTGCCCTGTTTTGAGGCTGTCAGCCAGCCTACCTGGTCCAGGACAGAAGTGCGTTTGGCGCACAGAAGGCCAGGTGAGTTGATGGTGAGGCCAAGTAGCAGCACAGATGTAAACTGGGATGCCTTTGCCAGGAAAAATTACAATCTAGACCTCAGCATTCAAAGCTTGCAGCTGCTAAGCTTGTATTAAGTGGCTGTAGAATGCGTGTTGTGTATGCTGCGTGTTTTGGTTGAGGGAGGAATAGGAGCAAGTACATTCAACGCTGCAATTAATAGGAGCAAGTAGCGTATCACTATTGCAGTTGCCATAGAAGAATGTGAGTAGGCATTGTGTTGGTATTTTTAAAGTAAATCTTGCATGAAGAGCAGGCTAACAGTGCTGTATTTTTGTATGTCCGGAAGTGAGCAGTTGCAGTGATAAAACTTGATTAATGTAGTTCATCTCATGGATTCCTCTAGGTTTTTTTGAAGGTGGTGCTATAGATGTCTAGTTGTAATTTCATGCCTGTAAAATAAAGGAAGAGAATAATAAACACCGCATTAAATAGCGGTCCAATACCTTTTTATAAACTTTAGATAGAAGCAGACTGGAATCTGATCTGGTTGTGCTCTTTCCTGTAATAAATTTAAAAAGAAATAATTTGTTTTATGTTGTCTCTTCAAGTCTCAAAATGTTTTTCTGTGTATAAAAAGCAGTAGGGAAGACAGCTAATGCTGCTGTTTTGCTTTGGGCCTCCACATATCTCTGGAAGGCGGCAGCATTTATTAGGATTCTGAAGTTTGGTTTGAACATGATGTCAATTACTTGAATCGCGCTTTCTAGCAAAAATGATAATATCAGCAAGGAAAAAAAAGTCCGAATTCTCCTGCAACACGGACTGTAGCCTTTCCAGGTAGAACAGATACATAGGATTCTACCTTGGGGTCCTTTGGCACCACTGAATATTACTTCAGGGAAGGAAAACGTGCATCCAGGACAAAAAAGCGTAGCAGGAACTTTTTCCCGAGACTGCCGGTGATGCTGATGGCCTGCGTCTGATGCAGGAGGAGGATGAAATGATAGACAGTGCTGAAGTTTTACTTATATAATGCATCAGAACTATTTTTCTTGTTCAGTGGGTCCCCGAAAGGTAGCTTTATGACCAGGGCGCTTTATTGCAAGAACGGTTTTACCTGTGTCTGTTCTAGTATCTCTTACCTTGGTGCCACAAAATGTAGGAAAACACAAGAAAAAAACTGCACTGGAAACATTCCTTGCTCCAGATATAAATGCAAAGGTTCGCATGACACACTGATTGATGCACATATGTCTGGGGTGGCTGCCGTTGCTAAGGGAGAGGAAGTATTTGTTTTTAATTGAATAATCTGCAGATGGCAACACAGAGCTTCCAGAATGCAGGCTGTGACCTTGAAGAGCTGTGGACAGGCTGCTTTTGCAGCTGACTGCCTTCTCTGCAGTTTTTGTGTTTTATGGATGCACAAGCCTCCAGAAATACCCCAAATGAGATGTTCAATGCCTTGCTTTGCACACTGTGTTTTGGTTCTGTTCTTGTTCTTTTCGGTAATTACGTGATGTTGCCGCCTTGTGGGTGGCTGAGGAGGGAAGAGCAAAATGCAAATTAGCTGTCAAACCTGACTGTGTCTAAAAGGTGAAAAATACAGCTAAATTTTCATACCTGGTAGCTTTGTCCCAAGTGATATGATATTCGTAAGCTGGTGTAATGTCCCACCCGCTCATAAATGCGAGAAACTTCTTACCCCTCTTCCAGATTCTGTGACAGTCGAAACTTTTAATGTGGTGGTTGGGAGGTCATTCCTCACAATTACTTCCCAGGGCTTTGTGTTTAAGCTACAGAGAATAGCTGCAAAGTTTAATTAACCACAGAAGGTATATTGATCTACTTTGTGTTCTTGAATTAGGTTTATGGGTTTCTATTTACTTTTTTATTTTTGTAGATAAAAAAATAAATACTTCCTTGTTGCCTTCTCTTTGTGACAGCTGCGGATAACTGTGTGGTCCTTGTGTACAAAATCGGTGTCTTACATCAAGTATCCCAAAGCTTGTCAGCAGGGTAAGTGTCGCAAATCTAATGCAGGAATGGTATTTTTTAATACGGCAGAAGGGGGAAGATGAACGTGACGTGTAACGAGGAAACACGTGTTTCGGGACAGACTCTGGCACCCTCCTTGTTGGGGGCTCGGCTCACCCTCAGGGGCGTGGGTCTTCGAGGTCAGGAGCTGGGCATCACCTGCTGCCACAGCATGCTCAGATGTGCTCTGGGGTTGTCGTATTCTCGCTGCGAACGAAGGATTACGGCTGATCTGTGTGCCCACGCTCCAAATACGCGTCTTTCTGTTGTGTTCACCTCTGAAGGGTCCTTTGAGACGTGAACTTAAGCTGGATGTATTGGTGATGAAAAACACTAATCCAAAGTGGCTTTTGTCATCTTTTATACAGGAAAAGGCTTGAAAGGGAAGCTCTTGTCGGGACTGTCTAGCCACATGGCTGTGGTTAGCAGTTTCCTGCCTGAGGCTCGTATATAGTAATATCCCGTATATGACAAAGGCAATTAAGTATTACATGTAAAATAAGAGCGGACGGGGACCGATGCCTGGAAGTTGGTGGAGTACGGATGGTTGCATAACTAATCCATTTAGCTAGACTAAATGAACTGTTTATTTGAAATCTGTGGGTTTTATATAACAACTGTCTGTCAGTAATCAAACGTGGTTTTTGACGCGTGCTGAAGTTCTGCAATAGCCGTGAAGCTGCATCCTTAGAAATAGTATCGTCAAAGTTTAAGAACTGCCAACACAAGCAAATTAGTAAAATGATGCATTGCCTTATGAATGTGATCTTCTGTGAAGATATTTTTCCTTCTCTTTTTACTGTTTCTTTAAATTGGGAGTAACCGCTTTTCACAGAAGGCTTGTCAGCTATTCTATCTTGTTTTCTCTCTATTTTGGGTTTTTTTTAATCAACTTTCTCTCATTGGCAGGGATAGCTTTCACTAAGGATGGCCGCTATATGGCAGTAGCAGAAAGGCGTGACTGCAAGGACTTCGTTAGCATCTTTGTATGCAGTGACTGGCAGCTACTGAGAGTAAGCTACATCCTTGCCTTCCACTGTTTCTGCGTGGACTACAAGCATATGCCGCATGCTAAACTCGGTTGCTTCGGTAATCTGGTTTTAGACTTGCCAATGCATTTTCTATCCAGCATCTGGCTCCTTCGCAGGTCTGCGGGCATACTTCTGAAGCAGTATGCTGATGAGGAGACCAAAATAGAATATATGTTCTTAAGGACTTTCTGATGGAATGCAAAATTTCACCTTTAAATTCTTGCCTGAGCTTATTTACAATAAACACTGCTGCATTAATAATAATGAAAGTATCAAACGCTTGATAAAGAGATCATTTGAGATGTATAATATAAATTGTCGTATTATCTGTTTAACGATGAGACTAGTCTGGGAAGAATGCACACCAGCATGTCTTGGAGGGCCAGGTGGATTTGAGAATTAAAACACGGTAAGAACTAGTCCGCATGTAGTGTCACCTCTGGCTCAGGATTTCTGCGTCTCATTAGAAGCTGATAGCAAAATTTGGGGAATAGCACTAAATGCTTGTAATGTTCACAAGCTCTTCCCTAATGATCCTGTACCAGTCTCTCTGAGGCAATGAATTAGGCTAGCTAGATTTCTTGGCTGATTCAGTGTAACTACTTTTATTTTCTTATGAAATGCTGTTTGTTTTAAGGTATAGCGACTTTTTGTCTTTTCTTTAAAGGGAAACCAAAGAACCAGTGAATGCAGCATACTGTGGCAAAAGAAAATACTTCTGTTTCTACACTAGCATACAAAAGGCTCTTTTGCATTTGTGGTAGCACTTCAGAGGATAAAACTGAGGGCTGTGTTAGGTCAGGTGCACTAGTATTTGTTAGTATACTATTACAAATGGGTTTGTTTTTTCTCTTCTGGGGACAGCATTTTGACACGGAAACGCAAGATCTGTTTGGGATTGAATGGGCTCCCAATGGCTGTGTTCTGGCAGCGTGGGATACGTGTCTGGAGGTATGAGGGAAAAGCAGAATATTTTCTTGGAGACTTCAAGTTGGCTTGTAGCTGCCATGTATAAATCAGCAACTAAAAGAACTAGTGTTATATTTTTTTTTTAAACATTACAGAAGCTGAACTCAAACCATTTTAAAGATTGTACTTATACTGGTAATGGACGTCCTTACAAGTGAATGTCAAACTGTTACATACATATTTAATGACAGCAAATTATCTTATTAGCTTTCTTTCTAATTTACCTTGGGAAAAGAAATTATTGTAAACATTGCAGAAGCCACTATTGAAATAATAAAAAACAAAACAAAACAAAAGAAGTCTTCTGTAAGACTCTTCTACCATTTTGCTTTACATTATGTTGCACAGTAATTTTACAGTGAAGTCAAAATACTCATCCAGAAAGTTAGCAGGGCATATATATATGCGCTATGCTTTCTGCTCAGAGTAGGTGAACGTCTAGGTATAGAAAAGTGCCCTCCTGTGGCCATAAAGTTATGGGCAGCATGATCAAAACAAGTAGTCCTGGGAATGGGCAGGGTTGTTCCATCCCTGATCAGATGGCTTGCAGATGCTGAAGGAGCGTGAGAGTCTGCATAATGGCATCTGCTACTGATGTTGTTGAAGCGTGTTGGGCTGGATGGGCCGTTGTTCAGGCCTGGTGGGGTGTTTGTGCTCTTGTGGACAGGGTGGACGTGTTCTGTGAGTGCCAACAGAGCCGAACTGGAAGCCTAGAGCCTCTTCTCTCAAGTGACAGACAAGAAGCCATGCCCTTTGTATTTAACTCGCTGCGTTTTAAGCAGCGAGAGTTTGGAAGGAATGGTTTCGCCTGTCTATGGCTTTTAACAAGAGCGTTAGTCTTTAGAATTCATCTGTTTATGTTTCAGTATAAAATATTGCTGTACTCCCTTGATGGCAGACTGCTATCCACGTATCGGGCTTATGAATGGTCGCTAGGCATAAAATCAATCGCCTGGAGTCCCAGCAGTCAATTTTTGGCAATTGGCAGCTATGATGAAAAGGTGAGAAGTAGGTTTATTTTCCCTCTTTTATCTAAGCCGTTTGTAGAACTTTGTCGTAACGGCTTTGTCTTGCAATGCTTTCTTGAATCAGGTGCGTATCTTGAACCATGTAACTTGGAAGAAGATTGCAGAGTTTGAGCATCCAGCAACCATTGCTAACTCCAAGACTGTGAGTATGGATCCAACATCGGTTGAATCATCATCAGCGCTGTGACACTGCTGTTTGTATCTGAAAGATGCTCGTAAATACATTTCATTCTGGAGATCTTGCTTTTTCCCTTCCTAATGCGTAAAGAGGGCTTGGGAAACTGCATGAGGATAAGAAAAATAGAGGGATCCTTCCAAGTTTGATGGAATGTGCACATATGATCCTCTCAGCTTGAGCACTAGCAGGTTCTCAGATGGATTTTGTCGTATGCCAGTGTATTTTGACGTATGTGGTGCTTGCGTTACGGATTTGGCTATGCAGATGATGGCAAACGGAAGCGGGAGAGATTTTTCTCAGTTTTATACAATTTGTGACTTTAAATAGCGTTGGAACTGGATTGTGATTTGCGTCTTGTATGTACGAGCTTATCCAGCTCACCTAAAGAGCATTTCCTGTAAACATCTGTCATCATTTATTTTTATCCTTGCATACGTGTATATGCAAGGCCCAGCAGATTCTGGGTAGCTGGCAGCAGGCAGAGCGCTGTAGCTTTTGTTCCGAAAATCACAAGCTGTTCTTGTCCATCAAGGCAAAGAGAACATGCACTGTGGGAGTGCTGCACGCCACTGCAGGGGAAGGACTAGTCTTGCATTCGGACGGATGTCCTGTAAGGGTTTACATGGTAGACTCTAAGTCTGCAATATGCACGTGACTGTGGTGGTGCCTCTCAACCAGAAGCAAGGCACGAGCCATTAAGTGCGCCTCAGCAAAACTTCTCGCGAGTGAAAAATGCCCTTACTGCCAGTTAGGTGTAAAATATATAACGAAAAACAAATAGAAATAGCTCTTTTAATCTCTACTACACAGAGAGGAATTGCAGCTGGTGCATTTTATCCCGGTGCTTGTGTTTTGGGAATAATCTGTCGAAGGCATACTATTAAAATACGTTTGCTGTTTCCTTCTGCAGTGTGGCCCGTTGTTTGCATTTATTTATGATAATATCCGATTAAAGATTCTTTACTGCAAAAATGAAATCTATGTTCCGTTGTGATGAAGGTGATTTATTGTACTGCCAGATTTAGCTCTCGGGAATAACGAATGAGGGGTACTCTGGCAGGCTCATTCTTCATAGACTTCAAGGTTCGTTTATTTGTCACAGGAGTGTTTTCCTGATCATGGTTCCAAATAGCAAATGATTCACTGAGAATGCTGGATTCGGTATTTGCCTACTGAAGCCTTTTTCTCCACTGATGAACTAGGGGACGCAGAGATATAATATGCTTGCAAATGAGTTAGTGGGATGTGGGTGATTTGGTAATAGCCCGTGTTCCAATTCTCCGAGGCCCTTCTGTCTATAGAACTCTCACTTGTTTCTTTGTAGATTGTGTATAAAGAAGTGGAGAAATCCCCATCTGTTGAAACAGAGAGACTTTCTTTCCCTCCAACAAGAACGTTGGCTAGTTCTCGCTTCAGCACACAAAGTAAATGTAAGCCAAAGTTTACTAAAATGAGACACTTGAGTTTGCCGCGTGGAGTCTTTCTGTAAGCATTATAGGCGAACACTGCCTCTTTGATGCTCGGCTCAAGGCTCCCAAGTTAACTGAAGAGCTCCCAGGGCGGTAAGCACCCTGCACGAGGCGCTGCTGTCTGCATGGTGCTTTGAAGGCAGGTGGAAGGCTAGCGGGATAGCGTAGAAAAGACCTGTTGTTGCTTGGGCGTAGAAATAGCAGCCAGATCTCGGTCTTGGAGTTGCTTGCAAAAGTTGTCTTAGCGTTGAGTGGATTTGTTTGTTTTGTTTGATCTATGCAATGTTATTTCACGACTTAGTTTAATGGCTGCAGGTGACTGCTAGAAGCAGAAGACCTATTGCAATTAAGAATCTTACCATAGTGTGTGGTAGTTCAAATAATTAAAAAAAAAAATCAGAAGGTGTTATTCTTGCTGTCTGTTTTAGAACAGTAAGTAATTCCTTAGGTGTCAGCTTAAGTAAAAAAGCAGAGCATGAAAAAGGCCATTTGGCTTTTGTCTGAGAAGCTGTAGTCGTAGCAATGCTTTAAACTTGCCTCCAGACAACAGGCTTCAAAATATGAAAGAGATGGCAGACAATGTACTACTAGTATCTTTTTCTATTTGTTCTCTGTTTTTTTTACTGTCTCATTGTTTGTGGTACTGTAAATTACCTTTATTTTGCATTGGTGTTCGTTTGAAATGCTAATTAAAAGGTAGCAGAGGATTTGAGCTTTCCTTTTTTCATAGTTGAATCTCAGACTTGCCTGGGTTTCCAGCGTTTCTTTTTTTGTAGAAGGGCAAGAATAGTAAGCTGTTTATATGAAGATGCAATACCTTAAAACAATTGCAGCTTTTGATTGGAACATCTTGGAGAAGAGTAAAATATGGTCCTATCACTTCAGAGATGCGGGTTTTTTAACAGTTGGAATGTAAATATTTTGCCCATTCAGGCTTGCTTAGTAAAGTACTTTTATTTCAAATTCCAGATGACATTTCCCAGATGCCAGTTTCTTTACAGTACATCAAACCAGCTACTGACAGGGCAAATCCCAAAATGGGAATTGGGATGTTGGCATTCAGTCCAGATAACTGTTTCCTGGCAACTAAAAATGGTAAGTTCCTACTGCCCTATATTAAAGGGGAAACCTACTCATTGTGTGTGGTGTGTTTTCATAAGAGAACCGAGGATGATAGTTGGCCAGTTATTTTGCACCATGAGAAGTCTCACAGCCCTATCTAAAAAACAGCTCTCCCTTGTGCAAATGTATAACTACAGAGGACATTCAGAACCATGTCTTCTAGCATACCTGAAGTCTTGGGAGCTGCTAGAACTGCATATCAGTGCATTAACTCGGTCTTGGCTTTGTATTTACTGAAAATAGTATGCTTTTCATGTTCAGAGGTATCTTTCCTCCTTCGTTTACGTCAAGTGTCTCTTGAAATGCAGAATTCTTCACAACCTGGTAGTAGGGGCCTTTTGATTACCTCAAATAGTGAAAGTCATGGAATTAACGTTTAATCTTTCCCTTTGGTGATCCTGAAGGGCTGTTTATGTCTGGAACAAAAACAGTGTTCAGATGCAAAACCCATCAACAGCAGCGTAATTGTGAATGATTTGGTAACAGGCAGTGAAGGACTGGAGGATGAACTAAGTCACTTCTTGTATACCTTTTGCAATATTTCCAAGGCAAAACTGAAGGCACTGCTAGGCAAAACTCTAGTGGGGTTAAACCTGTGGTGTACCTAAACGGTTTGTGTTGTGTTAGACCTCAATTAATGCCCGTTTCTTAAAAAAAAAAAAGTGCTATCTTTTTCTCCTTCAGGTATTTACATGATTACCTCTTCCTTTTCTGACAGACAACATTCCTAACGCTGTCTGGATCTGGGACATTCAAAAGCTGAAACTGTTTGTAGTCTTAGAGCAGATGTGCGCGATCCAATCTTTCCAGTGGGATCCACGACAACCTCGACTCGCTCTGTGTACAGGAAACAGCAAAGTCTACTTATGGTCCCCGGCTGGCTGTGTGTCAGTGCAGGTTCCAGTGGAAGGTAAGCCTGCCTGCAATATCTTCTGCAAGCCATTGGCTGCTTCTTCACAAAACATTTTTTTTCCTCTTCTAAACCGGTCCAAGCATTATCACATAAATGGCTCCAATGTGTTCCTGGAGCTTTTTAAAACCAGGTATTTCTGTCCTCAGAAGGAGGAGTTCATAACGCAACATAGCAAACATGACAAAATATATCAAGGACAGAGCATGGGGACTAACAATGATTTAATTGTTGCTTTAATTGTATGGTATGTTGAATTCTTTCTCAAAATTTATATTCATATCAGTTTATTTACCTAGCAACTGTAGTTGCGCAGAATGCCAAGCGCCGAAATAAAGACTCTGAAATGCCTATAATGGTTTTGGGTATTCTGAAAACAACTAAACTACAACAAAACACTAATGGGGAAAAATGTGCATGGTAAATCTGATGTGTAAAAGAACATATGTGAACCTGATCCCTAAGCCAGCCTGCGTGATGAGAAGTTTTATGACTGGCAGTAAGTGATATGAGACCATTAGCTAGATCACGTAAATGTCTTTCTGCATATTAAACAGAAAAAAAAAATCACAAAGATTCAGCTCTTTCCTCCCTACACAAGGAGTGGCAATATCACCGGGGTATGCAGCGCCGCACTGGTAAACGATCTTGTGGCATCTGTTTGCATTGGAATGACGAGTCTACAAAATCTACGTGTGATTTTCTTTGGAGAACAAAGTAACTGTAGGTGTCGGGGCAAGAGTCAGTAGTGCAGCTCATCTGCCTTCTGTACTGGAGAACAGATTGACTCTACTGCAGCAGTAACAAAACCCAACACCCTGTTAAGGCTTCCAGGGTGGGGAAGGTATTTTCCCAATGTGTGTGCCTGACTCCCTTTTCCTAAGGTAAGAGGATGGACTGTCAGCTTCTCACTGACATGCTCTGATCTGTTTCTGCAGGTGACTTCCAGATCGTGTCTCTCTCCTGGCACTCTAGTGGAGACTCCATGGCGCTTCTGAGTAAGGACAACTTCTGTCTGTGTTACTTAGAAAGAGAAGAGGTAAAATAACACTCATTTGCACTACAACTGCTCACAAGTTTGAGGAAGAGTGAGGAAAGGGGTCAAACCCCATTGCCCAATCTGAAGGTTTTGTATTTATAAATTATTTATTTGAAGGAGCGTACCCAAACTCCAATATGTAAAGTACTGTGATTGCATTTGAACGAGGTGATGTAGCAACTAAAGCGTGGAGAAGGAAGTCTGGATTTTGAGATGACTCTAGTACTGATGTAGTTGAACTTTCTCTTGGACTTTGTCAACTATGAAACCCTATTTTCTAAAATGGTAACTGTGTGTATATAATGTATAGCTATTATTTAAATTTTATAATTTCCAATAAATACTTTGATAGTTGTAACCTTGGTACGACTCTCACTATAAACCTGCACTTCTCCATTCGAAAGTCTGTTTCTATATTATCAGTGATGTGATTATGTAGCTATTTATCCCAGCATGAGGAAACGGTTATTTGGCATACAGCTTACAGCTAGTCTTGCAAGACAACAGATTTTTCTGGTGTATTAGAAACAAATACTGTAGCAGAAGTAGATACATCAGTAAGACATTTTCTAGCAAATCAATTGCTGTTAAAGCAAAACAAGATCTTTGTTCAGAGAGCAAATTAAGTCATCTGTAATAATCTTACTTTTCTAGACTAAAACATTAGCAGGTGACAGTAATTGTGCCTGATCCACCATAGATTTATTGTGCTGAATCTACAAGAAGGCTCATAACTGATACTTTAGAATGCTTTATTACAGGCAAGGGAAACGGGAGCTTTTGACCAACTATCTAGTGCCGAATGGGAGCGGACGGGTCA
>NW_010550414.1:44819-51254 GCF_000687285.1 Phaethon lepturus | reverse complement strand
GGAAAGAGCAGTTGGGCTATCCTTTGTCTTTAGCCTGGGTGACCGGCCACTGGATTCTTCAAAGGAAGGGAGCCCGTTGTTTAGGAATTTACTGGATGTTTTTTTCTTTTGCTACTTAATTTCACAGCCTCAGTCTCCACAAAATGAAGGGGGAGGAACAAATCAAGGTGAAATTTAACTTCACTGCAAGATTCATGAAAATCAAATAGCTATCTTATAAAACACATTGAGAGGGGCATGCAACTTGTTGCATTCCATCAAGACTTCAGCTTTACATAAGTTTCAGTTGTTAGAGGGGGTGTTTTTACAAAAGCTAATGAACACGTAGTCAGCCGTATGCTTCGGTTTACAAAATAATAATTCACATATGCTGCTTCTGTTAGGTCTGCTCAGTACGGCTTTAACACTATTTGTTGACTCTGTTTAGCTAAAGAACGACTGAGGCAGCTTTCAAAATTCTTAATTTTAATCAAAATGCTAAGATTACAGTCGTTGTGACCACTTTACACAACACAAATGGATCCCAAGCACACTGTGTGATTTGACACCGTGTATAGGGACAACTGTAATACGGCATGAATATTCTACTGTACCTTGTTTTTTTTGTGTGGAGTGTTTGTGGCAGATTCCCCATCGCACTTAACTGACAGTGAAGAACATCTAGTTAGAAATGGAGAATACTGCTGCTCACTAGCCCTGTCTAAGAACCAGTAAGAACTATAAATTAGATACAAAATACAAGAATGACACCGCCTTGTGTCTGCTTGAGATGAATCTGACCTGGCCATAACAACCAGGGCCTCCTGCGAGCTGTTAGTTCTACAACCACCCCCTTTCGTTCCTCTAACTTCTTTGCGTTCACTACTGAGTATTCTGCCATGTGGCGTGCTCTCCCCAGGAGCCCCATATCAAACTTGATAGATTGAAAAGATTAAATGCAATGAATTTTAAAATCCAATTTTGCCTCTTGTCAGGCATAGCCACATTTGGCCTTACTGTCGATGAAGGACATCGATCCCAGGTAGGCCTCGATCAGAAAAGGATGCTCTAGCAATGTCCTTCCTGGCAAGGGCCACTCCTTGTGGGCTTTCTTCACAGCTTGAATTAGCTGAGGTTTAAAGTTTTCCAACTGAAAGAAAAAAAACACCTTGATGTTTTTCTATTGTTTTAATAATTGTTAGGCAAATGGCTGCTGATGTTGACTTGTAAAGGATTAATGCTAAAGCTGTAGTTGTCGTAGATCTTGCATGCCGTGATCTTTATATTCTTTCACAGAACTTTACATTCTGCAGTTTAACCTTAAGGATAGAGCTAATTTCATACCAGGACCCTATTTATGTGTAGCTTAAACACATGGGCTAGATGTGTAAAGATTTGTCAGTGACTGTTGTTTATTTCTGACTGTAGTTCTCCTGCCCTCATCATTGATGTGTTGAACTTAGATTGCCATAGTGTTCTACTTTTAAGGAAACCTTCAGAGGAAAGCAACTACTGCAAGAAAAACTGAGAACTGCCTCAGTGAAGGTTTACAGTTAGCAATTAGACTAGTTGTTTAATTAGCTGGCAGTCCTAGATGAAAAGTCGGGTGTTCGCCTGTCAGGTGAGCAAGGGTAGGAATAGCACCAAGACTCGCTTTTTTTTGGGTTTTATGGAACTCTGCACTTTCGGAAGCTTCAGCTTCCTTCTTGTATAAGCCATTTATAGGTAGCTGGCAAAAACTGACAGTCATGCCGCCCTGCAAGTCAAAATTTGGAGAATGGGGAAATGTAGCGTACAGCTGTAAGTTCTGTGTCTTTGATTTACCTGCTATATCTTTTAAAAATAATCTAAGCTGTATCCAGCCTAGGAGATCAACAAGCCATCTAGAATAGGAGAGGTGACATCCTTACTAGGCAAAGGGATGCAATCTTCTCATAAGTGCCTGCCGTTGGATGTTTGGTAAAGGTGACGTACGGGATGTTTGTGGACCACGGGTTCCATCTGTTGATGAAGGAGGCACCACTTTGCTCGTCCCACTGAATTCAAATGCTGATACCTTCTCACCTGATATGGAAGACAGCAGAATTTAAGATGGTAAGACTTCTGAGTCTTTGAGGCAAGTTTAATTAGCAATGTACTGTCTGAAAAAGACCTACTTAAAAATGGAAGCTGAAACTTAAGTTTGATAGTAATTATTTCCTCTAGAACAGGAAAACTCAGTCCCTGAAATATGCAAAGGTACCTTATCAGCTGAGTGCAAAAAGGTGAAGCTCATTAGACCACGTAGGGCACAATGCCCGAACCATATTGCCTGTGATAGCTTGCATTCACGTATGACCTGACACTTACACATGGCTTTCCAGTAATGCCAAGATGGTGCTACTACTCACTGTGTTACAGAGTGGCGATGAACTTCTGCTCCCAGATCTATTCATCTTATCTGGAATCTTATCTGGAAAGTCCTTGAGCGACTTGCTTTTAACATAACTACTCACTGTCCCAGCAAAACAGCAGCTACCCTGAGGTGGTCTGATGAAGCTTCAGTGGTTGTTTACCAAGTCACAGGAGCAAAAGGAAGAATTCTCCAACTTGTCCAGTGGTCAGTAAAAAGGTTGATAGCTCCAGCTATTTACAATAACAATACAAGGATTACCATAGCATTACAGCATGACCATGGCAGCTTACGTGATCAGAGACTTAGGTGGGAACTCAAACTCTCCCACAGAGATGGTATCCACTGCGCCGAGGGCTATCTTCGCCACATGCTGGCACTGCAGGCTGATGAAGTTGTATTTGCAGATCAGGAGGGACCGATCTGTGGTAAGAATGTGATGCTCCTTCTCGGTGTTCCAGGGATCAGTTCTGGTGAGATAACACGACTGAGTGAGCTTCAGCAGTTTTGATTAATGGCTAGAAACACCTAACAGCTTGACTGATACAAAAGTTGATTTCTTCTAATTTGATGAATAAAAGATTCTACCTTTCTCTGAGTGTTTTGCCACACTATGTTGTCGAACCATCACAGATACAACACTGTCTCATCCTTAGGGCAACCTATGAGCAGGTTATATTTTCACTCTGAGGGGAATGAGCTCAGCTTTTAAACTAGCACCTTTGAGATCTGCTACAGCTTATTTTTAGTGTTACTGATTTAAATGTCTTGCCTTACAAAAATTAAAAGTTGTCTGTTGTTTCCACAGGAATGCTGATGTCAAGCCGATGGGACCAAAGCTATCCTTGCTGTGTGGGGTGCTCATTTCTACCCGCCGTGCACCTTTCTCTCTGCCTCTCCCTGCCAGTTCAGCTTGTGCTGTGGTGAAAGGACCGAAACTGCCTCTGCCTTCTGCTTGCCCGGAGGAGCTCTCGCAGCTTCCGAAACTGGCCAGGCGTCGCTCCGAAGCAGCAAATTGTCAGCCTCCATTTAGTTCATTGGTAATTACGAGGCTAACGATCTGTAACCCGCTGCACAGGGAGGGCGTTTGATGAAGTAGTTTATTAAAGCTACTTTAGTGGTTTTAGTGTGCAAGTGAATTCTGAATTGTGCTGGGTTTTGTAACGAGTTAATTTACAAGCTTTCATCTACACCCTCAGTAGGTCGGATTATACAGCTGCCTGAAGGCTTCCATGTCCATTTTGCAAGCGTTAATACTTACAGAGACTTTAACACAAAAGCTACAGCATCACGGCAGGGCTGGGCCGGGCTCTCGCCGCCTTCCAAGGCGGTGTGGTATGGTGTGGTACGCTGGGCTGCTGAGCCCACCCTCTCCCTGCCCCGTACCCAGGGCCAGCCAGGTGGCAGGGTGCCCAGCTGCCGCGTGGGCACGCGTGGTCTTACCTGCACGGTGCAGAGTTGGTACCTGTGCAAAATCCTGGGGGGCAGGCCACGTGTGACCCCCCCCAAATGCAGGATCCGCACTGGTGCTCCCGCCTGCAAGGGAAGGAGCCCCGCGGCTTGCAGGTGTGCATCCCTCTTTGCGTTTCTTGGAGCCTGCGGCGGCGGCCTGTGCCGTCACAGTTGCACAGCCAGTGCTGTACAAGGCCTGCCTGCTCTCTGCCGCCGTTTCCTGGGCCGAGGAGGTGCGTATACGCTGCATAGTATATATGCAGGAAGCCCTGGGCTTAGCCAAAATGATCGTGCTGCTCTGCTTGGGGGTGCTCTGGAGGCAGATTCTGATATACTCATGAAGCAATGAGATTTTTGGATCTACAGGGGGTTTTCTGTGGATCTGGTCAGAGCTACTGTGAAGCGAATCTTGGTCAGATGTTCAAATTCCTTAAATCCCATCTTGTCCAAATTTCCAGGTGTGATGTGGCAGATGAAGCACAGGGAGATGGAGCAGAGCAGGACTAGGGATGGAACTGCAAGTTCAAGTCCTAAAGGCCGTGCCATGTTCAGCGTACCTCACAGCAAAGATTAAAGAATGCCAGGGAATGAACGGCAAGTTCATATTTATATTTCCGTGGTCTGTGGCTTCAGTGCAGATATTGTCTGCGTTTGCTCTGGGCTGGGGGGACTGGTGCCATGGTGCCTTGCTGTGCCTGGGGGTTTCATCTGGGCATCTCAGAAGTCCAGGTACCGCATACCCAGCACTGTGTTTGCCAAAGCTGGACCTAAATGGAGGATCAGCTAAGCGTAAGGAAAGCTTTGGGCAGCAGTGGTAAGTTAGCATTGAAAGACTAACTGGGAGCAGTCTTAAGGTTTCCTACTGTAAGGAACATTCTAACTGGAAAACGGAGGCCGGAATTTATTGTATCCTGGAGCTCTCCCCGTCATTATAAAACATCTTTATGTTGTTGTCCTTCTGCTCTAGGAAGAAGGAAAGATGTTGTCTTCCTATCTGTTAGGCTTGGCAGATGCTTTATGTCTAAGTGGAGACTTTAGCTCCTCTTCCCCGCTCCTTTTCTCTGACCTAAATGATTTATGCAGCTGCTGTGACTTTGGAAGTGTTAAGGTGTAAAAAGCAGCTGCCCTTGCTTCTTCCAAGAGCTACCAGCTTTTGGGCTCCTTGGTGACATTAGTCTTGCTGTAAAGGTGGTCTTTCAGTTGCAAAATTATGTGTATGGCGTGAGCACTGGAACTACCCAAACCTCCTGATCCTGCTTCTCTTACTGAAATCTGTGTTTGCCAAAGGTTGGGTCTGCCCAGCGCAGCGGAGCAGCACCCAGATGCTGCTTTGATTCCTCCTGGCCCTTGGTGAGGGAGTCTCAGTGCAGCATCTCTGCTCTGCTCTCTTCATCCCTATCCTACTGCATCGGCCACCGTGCGCCTGTCCTTTCTGGAAGGCAGGCAGGAGATGGCTCGGCCCTCACTGTTGCTGCCAAGCCTGGCAAGAAGATCTGGTGATACTCACGGCAGCTCTTTGGAAGAGGAAACTCGGCAGCGAGCCATCGCACAATCAGGCTTGGGCACTTCTCTCTGTTTTCTCATTTCGCAGGGGCCAGCAGACAGTCACCCAGCTTCAGCAAAATCCTTACGATTTTTTTTGGTGCTGTTTCCTTACGTAGTAGGGAGATTGGAGGGAAAACTAGCAGTTTAATCTCGTTGCCCAGTTCCCTCTCTGCCCAGTGTATCCCCCCGCCACCCTGGGGACTGGCTGTTAAGAGCAGCCGAGTGCAGGTCAGATGCCTGTTGTACATGCACAGCAGAATTTCCTGGGGATGCGATCAATTTGGTTATCTGTTAGAGCGCATAGGAAAGATTAAGTCTCTGCGGGGTATTTTTAGAGCTGCTGGGAAAGAGATTTTGGGTGGTGTGTGCAGAGTTGGCCTTGGGTAGTGCAAAAGAGCTGTCTTTTGAGAAACAAACCTGAAGCATTTCTGCTACTGTTCTGCAGGGTTTCCCCCCTCCTCTTGGGGCTGGACACAGCTGGTGGGAGGGATTTCTGGCTGTCAGCAAGAAAAGAAACGAGAGAGCATGTGAGGGAAAGGAGCTAGACCTGAGAAAGGCAGGAGGAAAGTTTTGTCACTCCCCTGAAACGCGGGGAAGCTGCTTTTTGTGTGCGTGTGCAAGAGTTACTCAATGCCGCCTGCGGAGGAAGGTGGGGAGCTGTAGCAGGGGGACGGCCCCAGCTGCGCGGCTGGAGTAAGGAGCGCTCTGCCGGCTTTTGGAAAAGCCCTCCGGGAGGTGGACGTTGCGGTGTGCAGGAGAGCACCCCTCCTCCTCCCTTCCCTTGCCGAGCGCCGATTTTTGTATTGCTTTGCGAAGCGGGTTGCGGCTCCAGATCAGCTAAACCCACGTGGGGCTTCATTGCTGGACAGAAGCCGGGTCTCCTGAGCCACCAGGTCTCTGGGCTTTGTCGAGAAGCAAATGCCAGAAGGAAAAGTCGCTTCAGTGCCTTCTGCTACAAGCAAATGAGCGTAAGAAGCCAGGGTTGGTTTTGGGAACAACCCAGCGACAGTCTGCGCCCTGATCGTTTCCCGTGGACTGAAGAAACTCACTGAACTGAACCCAGGCGG
>NW_010550414.1:33705-44788 GCF_000687285.1 Phaethon lepturus | reverse complement strand
ATCTCCTGGTGCCGGAATCCCCGTGTGTGCTGCTGGCACTGCCCTTTGCCAGAAAGAGAGCCACCGGCAAGTCAGGAACAGGAGGCAGCCAGGAGCGTCCTCCTTTGAGGTCGTGCTGGAGACGGCTGTGAGATTTTTCTAGACACCCACTGGAAGCACCCTGGGGGGAGAGGGGAGCTACTGCAATGGAGTTCCATGCAGTGGCACTCTCATTCGTCCTTGCGTTGCGAATGTCTTCTCTTGCTTCTGGGAACAAACTTCAGCCCCATATGTAAGTAGCGGGGAAAAAAGAACTGGAGCATTTCTATAGGGCAGGGGACCGTAAAGCAGAGGCTAAACACAGTATTTTAAAATCGAGGATGAAGGGAGGAGCAGAGCGAGCGAAGGGGCGGGAGTGCTGGGCTGCGTTTCTTTATCTTGTACCAGACGTACATAAAGGTGAATAGGCATTGGAAAATCTGGATGGTCTTTGCTTGTAGGAGGCAACTCACCATTTTTAACGGGACCGTCGCCATCGTGCGAGCACAAGAGGTGATTGTTGTGTAAATAGGCTGACCTTTCTTCACAGACCCGCTGTTTTTATTGCGCTTCATGTATCCCTTGCTGCATGTTTCTGTCCCCCTCTTGCTGTTACTCTAGCAGCATGGAGTCTGTTCTTTTTAATTAAATTTTACTGTTACAGTTTGGTGTTAATCATTTGGCTTCTTTGCAAAACTTCCTTGCAAATTTGGTCTCCTGCCAGAAGATGATCTCTCGATGCAGGGGGGTTGCTCTAATTCTTGTCATGAACGAGCCCAGTGTCGCATGGTGTGCTAACTCCAAGCTCCTCTCCCTGATGTTTTTAACTTTTTGATTGAAAACGGGTCCTTTTCAGCAGATAAACGTTTTGCAAGAAGACGCCTTTTCTCCCTCTGTCAGGGATTCTGTGCTCCTGCCCTGACAGTTACTTTTAGGACTCCTTGGATGAGACACTGGAGATGAGACATGTGCCGAAGTGTCGGAGAAGAGCGAACACCAGCGCCCGAGAAGTGCCGTCGCTTTCCAGACGGTGTTGCCGCCGGTGCCTGCCGCACACACAACCACTGTTGGGGGCACGCAAGAACCTTTCTTTGTTGTAATGAATGACACCAAAACGCTGCTGCTGCCGCCAACCTTGTTCTCGTGGTTCCTTTCAGTTCTGTATTTGGATGTGGCAGGTGAGGTGCCCACAGGCTAATGGCAGAGGAGGTCCAGTGGGTAGGGAAGTACCACCACCCCCTGCATCAGCTCGCAGCTCTCTGCAGACGGAGATGCTCACGACAGAAACCAGCTTCTCTGGCAGCTGCCGTTAGCGCGGGGGACTGTTGTGCTGGTGAAGTGATGTGTGCGGAGCTTGGCAAGCCAAACAGCTCGGCAGTGGCCACATGTGGGGATGAGGAGAGAAGATTTAGAGCTAAGCTAGAGGGGGGAGGAAACTTGCCATTAACCCCAAAGGCATTGCCGGGCTTGCTGTAACGGCGGTGTCACTGAACGTCCTGGAGCAGCCAGATGCCAGCTGCAAGCTCTATGCTTTACCACGTCCAAATTATTTAGGTAACTTCTTTTACAGAAAGTATTTTTGTGAAAACTCCCGGTCCCTTTTGAAGAATTGGAAGCAACAGAATCAGTGCCAAATAATGAACAGCTCATAGCTTACTAAGTTGGGGACAAATGTGTCCCTCCTCATTCTTAGTTAAAACTACTGACTCCTATTTGGTGAAAGAAGAAAGTTGGGATGAGGAAAGAAATAGAGTGCACATGGTATTTTCCTTACTTTTCTTGCTCACTGAATGATACTTACGCAGTTTATTTACTAGAATTAGTCTTGCAGGCCTTAGCCCTGCATGAGCAAACAGAATCCTGATTTAAAGCAGTATTAATAAAATGGTGTATCGTTTCTAGTGGCAGAATAATTCTCTCCGCCCCCCCCCCCGATGCTGTTAGAAGATGCAGATATCGTTGGTGTTTGCAATGACAATAGTCAGGACAATAACCCCCTGAGTGCGAAGAAAGCATACATATTCTTCGTTAACTGTGAGTGGACAGAAGGGACAAACATAGACATTATTGTGCTACCATATCGCGTAGGCTGCTACCTCTTTTCCGATCCATCCTCTCTGTTTTAAGGCTAAAAACTAGCCTTAACGTATCAGTGGAAAAGTAATTGCTGCGTTTTGCAAGTGGGCTGTAGAGCGTCCCGGGACCTAGAGGTGTGAAATGTCAGCTGCTTCCCAGTCTCACTGAAGTTTGCTGTGTTGTGATGCTATAAAACTGTATTGCTTTAGATTTCTGTTGCTGTACCGGAGCCTCATCGTGGGCTCTGGGGCGCGGGATGGAGCCAGGTTCCCGTCTCTGCCACCGACTCGCAGCGGGGATTGCTCAACGTGTCCTCTCTCTGCGTGGCTGTTCTCCACCTATAAATACGTGTTTGCAACGTTCACCTTTTGGCTCTCCAGCGCTTAAGTGATGTGCGAAGGCCTAATGACATGAGCAGTTCAGAAGCCATTATTGTACTGTACGTTTTGTTGATGCCGGTGCCACGGTGTTAACATGCTCTCTGGTTACAAGAGCATGAAATCTGAGAGGTTCTGGGGGAGGTGGACAGGCTGCGCTTGGCAACTGCTTGTGGCTGGACAACTTGGCAGTTTGCTTTTCCCTGCACTGATTCAATTAAACGAGGAGGCAAATACTGTGTATTGCATAAGATCTTTTTACTCTTTTGGTAAAGAGATGGAGTTGCCCGTAGCTGGTGCCTGTTTAAGGGGTGGAAGCGCTGCGCTCCTCTCTCAGCAGCGTGCAGACCCCCGTTACACCTCCGTTTCTCTCTGCCAGGCCAAACATCTGCGTGGAGCAGGAGCTGGCGATTGTGGGGCACCGGCAGCCGTGCGTCCAGGCCTTCACCCGCGCCGTCAAGGTGTGGAAGCAGGACTGCGGGGGACGGCGGTGGTGCATGGGCTATGAGCGGAGGTATGGGTTCTTCCTTCAAGCTTGGTTTGCTCCTTGCAGGATGAAAATTGATTCCTTCTCACCAGCAGCCACGGGGAAGCAAGCTTGTCGCTTGCTCTGCAGCTGCAAAGGGGAGAACCTGTTGCACTGGCAGCGGCTGGGCACAGGAGCTGAGGGCTGGGAGCTCCGTCCTGCTGCCCAGGCTGTGTTCTGATGCTGGAAACGGCCTCAGAAACTGCTCGGTAGCCTCCAAGGAGACTTGGTGACCGTGGCGGTGGCTCTCCTTGACTCCCTGCAGCTCTTCAGGGAGAGAGGAGGAAGCATCCAGCACTTGGTACCTGGCCTTCAGCGGGTCTGGCACTAGGGTAGCAAAGCAGTTTCTTCAGCGGTTCCTTCCTTCCTTCACTTTTCTTTCCTGCGCAGCAGCCAAACGTCGGTGTGCCGACCTCCTTCTGTACTCTGCTCGTGCTTCCGGCCTCGTTAGGCAGTCACAAGCCTTTACAAAATAATAATGATAGTAGTGGTTTCAAAGAAGTGTCCTGGACTAGAGACAGCTTTTAAGTCCTGACTTTAGGAATTCCTCCTAACCTGTAATTGCCAGTAATTATCTTGGTGATGATATCTGTGTAGGGGTAATAAAGGAGCAAACAGAGTCTGTCTTTTTTGACTGTGTTTTAAGAGAGGACTTTGAAATGATAGGTCCCCTATCTGCTTCTACTTCAAAGGCTGGGTCCTCTTCAGACCCAGCTGTCCTTTTAGCTCTGTAATGTGTGTTTTTGACATTGTGAGCCGAGGAACTGAAATGAAAAAACTTCAGGTGTGCTTTGTTGTAAAAAATCAGGATAGCCCAGTGCTAAAAGCCTGTTCCTGATGAAAATAGGTGAAGCCCAGAGGTGCTGCGAGGGATTTCACCCAAGGAAGTGTAAAAGCAAGTACAATAAAAGGACTATCAGCAAAACTTCCCTCAGGCAAGATTTTGTCCCATACCCCCTCAGTCCAAACTTCTTTTGGGAGCTCACGTTGCAGCAAGTTGATTCCAACAGGTGGAAGATCTCATGGAATCATTAAGGATCGAAAAGACCTCTAAGATCATCAAGTCCAACTATCAACGCAACACCACCATGCCCACTAAACCATGTCCTGAAATCTCCTGCCAAGCTCCCTGGTGCAGAGCAACTGAGGGCGGTGGAGCATGCAGTTTCGGCGTTCACAGGGGTGCTACGCAGCCTCTGTCTGTCCCGCTGGAGCTGCTCCAGTTGGACCCGGCTCCAGTGGCGCGGGGCTCAGGAGGCATCTTAAGGGCTTCAGGATCTGCCACACGCAGGGCTGGCCTGAAATTGGCCTCAGTACCTTTGAGTTCGTGGATGCGACTAGGAAAATCCAGCATCTGCTTTTCCATTCCCCGGCGCACCACTTAGTGCTGCTGCCTAGCCCGGCCAGGAGCTGCTCTCCGCAGGGGCTGAAGCGCAAGTCACTGGCGTGCAGGGTTCATAATCGTTAGCTCATTTCCTAAAGCTCCTGGGCACACTTGGCACGCTGCGGATGCTGCTATGGTCCCATCGCTTTGCCTAAACTGTAAGTGCAGTTTAGGGGAGGTGGGCAGAGGCGGGAGGGTGGGCAGGGGACGGGAGCAGCCGAGGGGGTGATTGCTGAGTTTGTGCATTCCAAACCCGGTAGCGTTTGTTTTTATAAGACTCATATCTGCACCTAGAGCAGTGGATTGCAACATTTCCTAAAAATCGGAACCCACCTTGCTCTGCCCCCCTGGGACAGCGATCCTGCCTGCTCAGAGAGCCAGCGTCCGCTCCTCGGCGGATGAACTGAGCAGCCTCTGGGCTGCGCTTCTCCTTGCTCCTGGTCAAGTGGTGTTTTTGCTGCTGGTTGTGTGTAACTTCCCCGAAGTAGGTAACAACAGAAGGTAGCTTTGCTCAGCCCTCGGTAATGAAACCCGGAGGGATGACAGTGCTGTCCCAGAGGGGCTTGGAAGTGGATTTTCCAGCAGCAGGGCACGGCAGGATTTTGAAGCCTGGGTTCCATTAGTTCTGGCTCCTTCAACATTTTCTGTGCCAGGGACTCTTTAAAAGGCAAAAGAAAACAGAAACCTTGAAGATAAAGTATCTCCTGTGCGGTTCTTTCCAGTCTGCAGCATCCAGATATCCACAGGCAACGGAGGCTGTCCAGATATTTGCATCTCCTTGAGAACCCACTCGGGCTGACTCAGGGGTCTGAAGCACCCGATAGAGCCCACCCAGACTCGTGGAGATGAGGTTGTTCCGGGTGCTGTTGGGGGCAGAAAAGAGCCTGGGATTAGCCCCGAGCTGTCCTACGCTACTGTTTCTTGGAATACCTTTTCCTCCTTGTTTCTGCTTAGGCAGGGCAGATGGAAGCAGCGCATGCTGCCACGCAGCCCTTCCTTGTTTTGGATGGAAAGGAAGGTGGTTTTTTTTGAATGCTTGTTGTGTTAGTACCACCCCGCACCCAGGTTGTGCTCCCCAATGCACCCTGCTGCCACGTTAAAGCCCTGGGTGATAGCTCTTGATACCAAGAGGATCCAGAGGTATCTGCGCCTGATTGCTAGCTGTTCCGGTGCCCCAGTGACTGTAAATTGCTTTCCCAGCTGCTTCTGGAACACCAGTATTTATTTCCTCCATAATTTGTTAACAGCTCGCACAAAAAACCTGGTATGTGCTTTTATTTTTCTCAGCTGTGCTTCCATATGCTGGTTGGCACAGAAGAGTAGCCGAAGGTTTCCTTCACGGGGAATTAATGGCTCACCCATATTTAGGGTTTTGTGTAGAAACATTCAGACAAAATCAAACAACTAGATGGAGTTAGGATAAATATTTTCAGTGGACATGTACAACGCATCTGCTGTGCCAAATATTTGTTGTTGTTTGTCTGATTTGCTTTGGTGGAGCAGTTTCATGTTCTGCCAAAGGACCTTTTCAGAAATCAGCTTTAGAAGTTTTATCTGTGTTTCGATTTTCACATACACAAGGCACCAAATTTCCGGGGAAAAAACGTTCCTTTTATTTGTTTATTCCTCGGATCAATCCCTGCTTTAGTACCCCAACTCCCACCCTGGAAGTAACTTGTAGGACTGGTTAAAGGGACCTTCAGCTTCGGCCTGAGTGCAGCATCCCCTGCCAAGCCTGCGCCTGCCCTGCCGCACGGTGGGGCTGCGGCCACGGCTTCAGGAGAGGCTGCTGCGCCGTTGCGTCCCGGGACTGTGCCAGGCTGGAGAGGGCTTCTACCTTTTTCTGGAAGACTGGAGGGATGCAGTCACGCTGTGGTGTGGCGGGTCCGGTGCCAGCTGCAGTGCTGGCTGCAGCACCGGGCTCGTCGCTGCGGAGTTGAGGGTTATCGCAGGCGCAGCGGAGGGGGAACCAAGGAGGCGAAAGCCCTTTCCATCAGGGAGTCGGTTCTGCCAGTCTTAATCCGTAGAAGCCTTACTAATTTAAAACACAACTGCAGGGAGCTTTTTGAGTGGCTTGATGTTCCCATCAGGATTCTGACGATTTTTTGGTTCACCAACCCCTTGAGGCGCCTGCTCACGCTCACTAAAGCTGGACTGAAATTGCTCTTCTTTTTTGAGAACTGTTGAGTGTAAAATTTACATTTCCTTTGTTGACAAGGAGTTTAAGAGAGGAGCTCAGAGCTGTGAAACGGTTTAGGAAAGGAGACAAGAGCCAGAGGACCTGGACGCTCCAGTCTCTCCTCTCCCTGATTAAAGTAAATGCAAAAGTATTTTCTTAGCATCAGCAATTGTTGCTAGTCCAGGTGAGAAAAAATGTCAGCACATTTGAAAATCAAATTCCTCATTTTCTTTACATCCACAGTTAGAGTTATAACTTCTTTTGAGTTTCCTTGTTCTGCAGGAATTGACGAGGTGGTATCTTGTTTTGTTGTGTTTCAGAACAGCATATTACACAGGCTACAAGCAGGTCTACAAGGTGAAACACCAGACTGCATACAGGTGCTGCCCGGGGTGGTCCCAGCGTGGAGGCGATGCTGGCTGTCTCTATCGTAAGTATCACGCTGTTCGAATGTGAGTCTTCATTAGCTGCTGTCAGTATTGTTTTTTTGACGAGGGTGCTCATTTCAAGTCCTGTGCCTGCAGTAAAAGCTATGAAAAAGTCTTTAAAAATAACCGGTCTTTTTTCTCGTTTCCTTCTGGGGGTTTTTTATTTTTATTTATTTTAACTGTGTGTCAGAAGGATTTTTCTCTGGCTTCCCAGGAAGCGCTTGTTGCTTTCCAGTTTTGGAGAACTTCCGTATCGCAGCATGGGTTTTCAGTCACATTCATTTCTCCAGTTGCCAGGTGCTACTAAACATTTAAAATCAAGCCCAAACTGGTGTTTCGAAGGGTGCCATCGGCAGAGGCTCTGGAAAGCTGGAATCCAAGCCCTGAGTGGACTTTTCATGATAAAAGCCAGCAGCTGCTGTCCGTGTGACTGGGCGTGCTGGCAGCGGCTAATTTGCCAGCTAGCTGGTCTTACTCGGCGTTCGCAAGAGCTGCCTCCTTGGAAGAGGCAGACGTTGACGAATTGCGCCCAGGCTGAGAAACTGGGCTTCGGTGCTGTGGTCCAGAAGGCAGTGAATTTTGGCTGGCGGTGTGTGGTCACTGGTTGGAGCATGCTCTCTGGCCGTCCCCCGCTCCTCTCACCCCAAATCGTGGCCGAGAGCGGGATTTGTTCATCAACTTACTTGTAAAGGGATGCGGCTCCTCAACTGCTTTGGAAAGGTGTGTGTGGCAGGTACGAGATCTGTTCTTTTTAGGGCTTGCTGAGCTTGAGGTACCCCTGCCAGAGGTTAGAGATCTCCACTGTCCTTTGTTTGCTCCCTCCTTTAGCGTTCGGGTTCAGGACTGGTGGGATCCAGCAAGGGATGTCGCAGCATCAGCCTCAGCGGCAACAGCAAACGCCAGCATGGGTGAAGTGATGGCACTTGTCAGGTCTGAAGTGGAGACCCAGAACCTGAGACTTTTGGATTCTGTGGCTCCTCTTTTGTGTTTGCTCTAGTGTCATTCTCTGCAAAACAGGCATGGAAGTATCCCCTTCCCAGCTGTGTGGGGAAGCTGCAGTATGCATTCAGGTTTGCACCTGAATCAGGCTAAGGATAGGCAAACATTAGTATATGAGATAGTTTTATGCTATTATTGCAGAGGACAGAGGCAGTGTTATCCTCCTGGCCCCATATTCCCGCCTTCCCCTCCAGGCCCCACCGCTTGACATGGGAAGCAGGTGCTGCGTAGCTCCCGGCTCCTTCCCCTAAACACTGTGGCTGCATCCAGCTGGGGGAATATTTAACTTTAAACTTTGCTTTTGAGATGTTGAGAGCAAAGTCAAGTCTTCTCTTGAATCAAAGAAAGGTTTATCTGAGCATACATGTAGAAATAAATGTTGCCATCAAGGCAGAATCGCACACGCTCCTGTGATATGTTATTAATTCTCTGCCGAGTTGCGTAACGGAGCTCTCACCTTTTCTGAATTAGACTTTGGAGATGCGCTCCTACCCTCGCCACAGAAAAGCAGCTTTCATTTTAAATAATAGGCAGGCGAGCCACCAAAGCATTTGGGACCTGACATCAAGGGAATGAAAGCTGGCCGTGTCCAACTCCATTGTAAAGGCGATTTTGATAGTAATTGACCTACAATATAGGAAAATGTCTCCCGCAGCTAGTCGGCTTTTGTTCTGTAAAGAGGCTGCCTATACCTTCCACATGCTTTGATGCTTGCAGCAAAGGTTTAAAAAAAAAAAAAAAGTGTGTCTAGCAACCAATCTTTATTCTTCCTATTGAAAAGCCTACAACACAGGAGAGCAACCCCACTGTGCTGGAGGAAACTCCACGGGTGCCTAATGACCCACTGTTGGCGAGCAGATAATAACCTCAGATGAACTCAGAAAAGTGCGTTCTGTAATGATTTTTCCCTCCGAGGAAGTGAGTAATTCCATCCAGGAAAGAAGCAGAGAAAAGGAAATAAAGCCGCTCAGGGCACGCTCCGAACTCGTCATCCTCATTGTTGGGGCCAGCACTCAAAGGCTGGGCAATGGTCTTCGAGTTGGTCTGGAATTAAAAGGAGAGGGAGGTCCAGCTCTTTTGGAGATGACGTACTCTGACTCTCCCTATTAATGTCAAACTTGCTGCTGATGTGACTGTCAAGACATTGGAGTTTATTTTCTTGTCACACATATGTCGGTGGTTCCTGTTGCGCTCTCTTAAATGGGTCTTGTTGACATGTTTTCTGTGTATTATTCCCAAGAGTAGGAAAGCGAGTAGATGTTTTGCAGCTGGAGCAGAAGCTGAAGAGCAGGTTACAAAGTCCTTGCTTTTCCCTTGTTTCCGTCCATTAACCTCCGTATTTCAAGGTGAGAACGAGGGTGACATGATCAGTTAAATGGTGTTTTAGCAGGAAGGACGCGCAGGTGCAAATCGAGCCATGGCACAGCACCGGTTCACTGCAGATCCACTCCCACCTTCTTTCTTTATTTCGATATTTAAGTCTTTTTAACACTCTAGTGATGCTGAGAATATAAATGTTCCACCTTCCGTGTTACACGTTCACCGGGAGACCTGTGTGTTTCCAAAGTGTGGGGCTTTGCCATTCTGATCTGGTTGAATACTATTCATTTTAAAACGAGGACTGTGCCGTAACCTAAGGTTTCTCAGAGTGGAGAAGCGAGTATTCATACACCTTGAGTGCAACTGGCACATCAGGAAGCTCGTCCCTGAGAGCAACGGCAGACTAGCCACCTGGCTAGTGGCCGCAGTGTGGCCAGGGGACTCCCGCTCCCCGTTTCTGGGCCCCCACGCAGCAGCTGGATGAGCAGGCTGGACCGAGGCAAACGGGACAGCTCGGCCCGGCGTCTGCGGGATGGCTGGTGCCCTGAGCTGGGAGCATCTGCTGCGATCCGCGGACTGTCCTGGGCAGCCCTTCTGGTTTCTGTGTAACTAAATCCTCTGCCCTGAGGAGGTCCCAGCTTTTGGTTTGCAGGGGTGTGATGACTTTTCCTGCTGGTGGCCCGTACCTTAGTACGAGCATGTTCTTCTGGACCAGAAGGGGGTGTAGGAAGGACTGGCAGGGGAAATGAGTCAGTAAATATTAGTGGGCTGCTGAGGCAGGGAAACACAGCCAGGGTGTTATATTTGTTAGAGGATTTTCTGTTTTGTATATAGCGCTCGCTTGTCAGCCTGCGTTCACTGGCGTAGCTCTGCTGAAGGCAATGAAGCTATGCCAAAACATGTCAACAGGATTTGCGGCCCTTCCTATCTGTCTTCAGAGATTGTTGATAGTGTTCCAGGAGCGCAAAGGTGGGGAAGGCCATCACTGTTGACAGCTTAATTAGAGCTGTTGGACACCGTGCGGTGGAATCGCTCCAGCAAGGACATCTGATCTTGCTTTCCCTTGAAGGCTGGCATCTCTTCACTGCCGTGCTCTCTTTGCTCCAGATGCTGGACTGTTCATCGCTTTTCCTTAAAAAAGCCCAACCCGCGTGATGTTTTATTAGGGGAAGTTGTCACTGCTGGTGACTAGTGTGTAGCTGGCCAAGGCCTGCTGCTTTCTTCTTGTTTGAACCTGGCGCACTGTCCGACACGTGACAGTAACATTAAATAGCGTTATGAATGGGAGGTCCCAGCACTGCTGCGGGTCCCGGTTCAGCTGAGTTATTTGGGCTGTCGGCGCTGGCACTGGAGGAAGAGGAGAGCACTGCCTAGAAGAAGAGAGCTTGCCCTGTTGCAGCCGCTGTGCTGAGCGTACTTGTTTGCCTAGGCTGGTGACTGTCTGCAGCAAAAGAAGGGGTGTGCTGCTTTTCCTGACATGCAGGTTTGTGTCTCTAAGCACTTACCGGTGAGAAAATGAGCTGCGAGGACAGCACTCAGTGACTCGGAGTGCGTGGGCTCTGCTGGGAGCAAGTAGCTTGGAAAGAGATGGGAAATTTCATAGGAATAACCTGTAAAACGGCGGAGCGGTCGAGTGGTCTGAAGACTAATGGCTTCACAGAGATCTCATGAGTCTCAAAGAATGTTCGATTCCTTTGTTCCTCTCCTACGGCACCCTTTGAAATGGTGAGCAAGGCTGCGCTTGCTCGTAACATCCCCCGGATCTGCCAGATCTCA
>NW_010550414.1:33043-33674 GCF_000687285.1 Phaethon lepturus | reverse complement strand
CTGCTTTTTGCCCCGCCCCCCCTGCCGATAGGAGAAGCGTGAGGGCTTATTGCCTTTCTGTCGCACTCTGTCTTGGAGCATTCACCCACTCAGTCCCCTTTGGGAAGGAAAAAGGTCAGAAGTGGAGACACCCTTTGCATTTTTGGCATTGCATCAGGTTCTTTCCCTGCCTGATTACCGATAGATTGACTTTCAGGCTAAGCTTCTCAGTTTCAAGTGGCCTCTGAGATGCTACTTAAATTCCACATGTGTTCAAAAACACGGATAAAGCCCTTGCTGATTAGGACAAAGGGCCTCCATGTCTGGTAATCCCCGTGATCTCTACTTTCAGCTTGAGATGCTGAAAAGCCACATCCCACCAAGTCCATAGCTCTTGGTCTGCATGGAGGAGCTGGAGTTCAGCCGCAGACATCATGTCTGTGTTCTCGGGCCAGCCCCTGCCATGTTCAGAAATGACACCATGAGGCAGAAAGGCATCGAGGAGAGCAATAAGTGTGGAAGAGGCAGAGGTAATGTTCGTTTGGTGAGGAGATGGGAGGAAGTATCAGAGTGTGAGACACAATGCAAACCTCTCCGAGCATCCCCAAGGGCTGAGTAGAAAGCAGCTGCATTTTAATCGCCTCATTAAAAG
>NW_010550414.1:28792-32925 GCF_000687285.1 Phaethon lepturus | reverse complement strand
CGGCAGGGCCCGCTGCAGTGGCCGCGCTCGGCTGCTGCGCAGGCATGGCCGAGCCCGGCTCGCTGCATAACCCCAGGAGCCCGGCTGCGCGGGCCGGTGCGCGCAGGCACACAGGAGCCGGCTGCACCGGCCTCGGGGGAGCAGCTCCGTTACTTGCGATACAGGTTGGAAGGCTCAGCAGGCAATGTGTTTGGTTAACAATTTAATTTCCCTATTAGTCCGGCTTTCCTTTGTACGTCGTCTCTTGGCTCCTGGAGGCTCATTGTTTTGTCAGCTGAAAGGCTCCGGCTGAACTTCTGAACCTTTCGCCTGGGATCAAGCTTAGTACTGGTTAAACTCCTAATGTACGCTCCCCTGGGAGGCCTTCTTTGTCCAGGCAGAGATGGCCGCGTTGTACTTCGGTGAGCCCGTACGTTGTAGGAGAAATGCTGTTCTCCATCACTCTTCCTTTGTGACTTCCCAAGAATCCTGCCTGTCTAAATCCTCGCAAAAGCTATTGTCCGCCCATTCAAACAGGAGGCGATGATGCCTTCTGTAATTCATCCTTTCTTCCCCGTTTCCCAGACCAGCATCATTACCTTTTTCCCAAATTTCCATTGCGTTAAATTACATCGCTCGGAATGAGGAGCTAGTTTGCAGAGTGCTTGGAAGGCGCAGGGGAGGGAGACCCGCAGGCCCCTCAGCCCCACTGGGCTGGGAAGTAGGTTATTACGATTTCCACTCTGCACGTGCCAGCCTGAAGCACAGAGCAGGGAATTGTCTGGGTTGTTCAGGAAATCTGTGGCACAGCCAAGAACAACACCCGTGTCTTCTAATCCCCGATTCGTGTCGCCACAATTGCTTCTAGTATTTTCCATTGTTGTGCTTTGGGGCTGACTGAACGGGGGGCTGAGCACCGCTGGCAAATAGGGTGTTGCGCAGCCAGGTGGAGCTTTACAGGGACCCTGTCTGAAGTCTGGTTTTTAGGTGATGACGGTGAAGGATTCGGGGAAAACCAAACCACCTTATTATGCAATTTGGCCACCTGGTCAATTCTGTCTAGTAGGATTGAGGCCTGAAGGATCGGGAGAAAGCAGAAGACAGCCCTTCTCGCGAGACTGGAGCTAGCAAAAACTTGAGGCTGCAGCCCTAGAAAATCTCGTGCATACCTGGACGTGGAAAGTTGCGTTGAAACGCTCGCTGCCGGGAGCTCCTTCCGCCTCGCCGCATGGGAGGACGCACGCGGGGAAGTGTTTGACATTGCAGGCGTCACACGGCGTGGCTCAGCCGAGCGGGGTGCTGGTGAAAGAGTTTCCCAACTTCCAGTGCTCTGCACCAGCAGGCCAGCATGGGACTGATACAGGATTGCTGTGGTCCCCAGGGATCCATGGCTAGGAAAAGTGACTAAAACATTAGATGAGAAGATAACGGGCTTTCTGAAACAACATTTCATCGCTGTTTCATTAATTTGGGTAGATGGGTATTTGGACTTCAATGCTGCCTTTGTATTACTGAATAATCTTTTTTTGGAGGGGGAACTTGAAAAATCATCAGGTCCTTAAAAGAGCCAACATTGGGGCTTAAGTTTTTCAGCTCTAGTGCATCTGAGGTGCAAAGTTTGGGGAGTTCGGGTATTGGTGAGAACGAGTCTTGGAACAGAGCTGACGTTAGCACTCGGGCTGGCGAGCTGGAGCTGGGTCAGCCGCAAGTGAGCTCTGGCCTCTGACAGCCGTGCCGCAAACCAGGGCGCTCGGACAGCTGTGTTGTGAAGGAAGGGATAGAGCAAACGTCCCTGAGGTAGGTACGGAGCTCGGTCTAGTAAGAGTGCGTGTTTTGATAGCAAACATGCAAATTTGTAGCATGCCATGTTCACCTGAACCTTCACAAAACCTTCTTAAGCGCCTCAGACTAGGCAGAACGCGCTGTGTAAGACGGTATTTAGATTTAGCCCAGACGAGAAATTAGGAAGTCAGCTGCGTTTCTGTAGGAAAAAACAGAGCCAATATTTGATATATGGAGTTTGATATATGGAGGATTCAATGGTAGGAGGACAATAGTGGGAAACCTCGTAATGCTGTTGTTAGATTTCCGCATAGAGTAGGTTGTAACTGATTGCATTGTGGGAGGAGTGGTGTAAATACCTGGCAATATAGTGCCCAGGGGTTGGCCACCACCAGGGTTTGACCCAGCGATTTGACTTCAGGACATGGTTTAGTGGGCGTGGTGGTGTTGGGTCGATGGTTGGACTTGATGATCTTAAAGGTCTTTTCCAACCTTAATGATTCTGTGACTTTCACAAAGTGCCAATTTGTCTCTCTCCACAGTATCGTCGGGAGGCAGACTATTTTAGGCAGCTTCACGCGAGCTATCAATGAGCTTTGTGCGGCTGATGAAAGCTTTCAGCACTCAGGAGTTTTGAGGACATGAATCTGCCCTGCACTAACTGCATCCCCTGCGTTATTTAGCGGACAGGAGGGTGGGGAGGGAAAAGGGACCTGCCTTTACTGCCCAGGCAATCATCCCCTTTGATTACAGGGGATGCTAGTACCGCAAACCACAACTTCTATCCGTGCGACAGACCTGTAACTGGGAGGGAAGGATTTTTTCAGGCCTGGCAAGCTGACCCCCACAAGCTTTGCATTTCTTTTGTGCAGGTAATACCTGCTCTTTCCCATCTCTGAATTTGTGTGTAGGGCTCCAAGTTCCAAATTACCTTTGCAAATGCGTTGGTAATGTTGCAAACATACCGACTCCTGTGCGCAAAATGTCCTGCCAACGTGCCCCAGAAACGCACGCGCTTCCTTGTGCCGTTTTCATCTGTGATTCCCTCTTCTTCTGAATGCACGATTGGTGTTTTGGAGTAGGCACGGAATGTTTTGTGCCAAGTATTTGGAGCTGTTTTTGAAGCCTGCACAGGGTGCCTTTCCTCCCCAGCTATAATGACACAAAATGAAATGTGTAATCACAGACCTGCTGCTTCTGTTACTAATTAGTTACAGCTTTAGCTGGAATGGGAAGAGAAACCGGCAGCTCCCGACTTGCAAAGAAGGGGGAGAAGTTACAGAGTGCGTGTGGAAACCTCAGTCCAGTCCGTGCCGTTCTGTTTGTTTTCAGGTGGTTCCGTATCGTCCGTAGGTTTGTAATTTAACCACAGGCTTTGTATGTTTGGTCGGTAACTGCAAAGGGGCCATTTCATCCCTGGCCTTGAGCAGGGTCCAGAGCTTTCTGCTTGGGGACTTTGCCACCGGCCCATGCCCAGGACCACGTGGTGTCCTCCATTCCGGCTGGTGCCACTGAGGTCTCCCGGGGGCCGTGTTGAACGCGCTTGAGTAGCTGACAGTCGGTTCCCAGGCTGGACCTCCCAGCTGTACCTGCTGTAGATGTATTTAATTCTCCAGCTTCTTCCTTAGGGCAGTCAGGATGTGCAGAACTGGCAACCTTGCAGCTTTCAAGAAAAAAAAAAAAGGCTTTTCCAGGAGCTTTTATTTATTCATTCATTCATTCTTTCATTTACACCGTCCGCACTCATGAGCCCAGGTAACGTTAATGCAGGGGATGCTGCTGTGTTGTTTTCCCACGTGATGTGAATTTAGCGTGAGGAGTTGCAGACATGGCATGAGAGCGGCCGGGAGCATGCGGGACTCCTCAGTCACAGAATCATAGAATCATTAGGGTTGGGAAAGACCTTTAAGATCATCAAATCCAACTGTCAACCCAACAGCACCATGCCCAGTAAACCATGTCCCAAAGTGCCACAGCCTGAAACGTCTCGGGCTTTTTCTTTACAGAGGGAAATCCTTGAAAACCTTCTTCACCCTGACTTCTAAACAGCCCGATTGTTTAAAAGTGTGACTGCTGAGGTTTTGAGGAGAGGCCAGTTCTGATATTTTCCTGGAAGGTGCTTTTCTTGAGCATGAAGAAGTGCTGTATGGGTGTGTGCTGCATCGGCAAAGCCGGCTGCACCCAGCCGGGGCAGATCCTGACCGCAGGTCTGGAGTGGGGTCACTAACTGCTTGTGGTCGACTCGCACTAACCAGCAACCTTGCTACCCCCGTGCGTGCCTTGGGAGTGGAATAACGCCTACCTCTCCTAGCAGAAGAAAAACTCCATGCTCGTTTTCCCCCCTTATTGCTTCCACCAAAGCCAAATCTCAT
>NW_010550414.1:18647-28761 GCF_000687285.1 Phaethon lepturus | reverse complement strand
GGGTCAGCAGAGGAGGCATGGCATCTTCCTGAGGATGCAGTATGGGTTTGCTGGTTGATGGTTCACTTATTCTGCTGGCAAGTGGTGTCAGTCAGCAGCTGCGCGGGGCAGCAGCCTGTTTCAGCCGGCACATGAGCCACAGTAAATTGTGGTTTAAGCTGCACTTGGCTCCATCAGCGTTTGTCTGCTCGCCGGCGTTCTGTGCTCTTTCTAGTAAATCTGCGTTTCAGAGCCAGCAGGGTTTGGATTGCCAGGTCTGCCTTTTGTAATTTCAGCTACTTGAAATAATTAGGTTCTCCGGATCCATAAACTGGATCGATAGGACACGAGGGCCCCGAACGCAGGTGACCGTGACACAGTTGGCACTTGCAGCGCATTCCTTGCTGGGATGCATCAGCTGTAACACGTGGGTCCCGTTGCTGCTCTTGGCCCACGGTCCAGTCTGGGCTGAGCAGGATCTTGGGGTAGGCGAGTGGGAACTGCTGGACCAGGTACTGCCAGGGCATCTCTTGTGCTGTGAAGCTCTTTTTGCTACCTGCTTTGCCATGGCTTTTGTGAAATGTATTCCTACCCAATCCCATTGTTCTTGGATTTTGTTACCGTTTCTTCAATGCAAGTGAACAGGGAAAGGGAAGGAGGAGGTGCAGGAAAAAGAAAGAAAAGAGAAATCGGCCGGCCACACAGCGATGTCCAGACCAGCGAACAGGGAGAAAAATTCATTGTCTGAAACTTTAAATGGACTTAAAAGGGAAGATAGGCGCTTTTTCTGCGTCCTTCTGCTTTGACGAAGCACAGCACACATGATGGCATCACTTGTCACCAATGTGTCTCCTCCTGGAGATGAGCATTTTCTAGTGGGAAATATAAAATATTGGCTGCATTTTGTGAGTTAGGAGAAATCTATGTTTCCCTGGAAAACATATACTTGTTTGTAGTTTTATGTAGACGATTTGAAAAGGTGGATTTCAGAAGCCTAATTGAGCATTCTTGGTCTCTGTGTCCATTTTACACTTCACTGGGTGAGAACAGAGAAATGTGGCTGCTCAGGCTTACTTACAGTTTAGCTGTATTTCATCGGCTCATCCGTTCAGAAGGTGACGCGACGTTTGGGTAGCCAGCTCTCCAGGAGAGCTCAGCAGAGAGGTGGAAAGCTGCTTCTAGGGGCTTCTTCCTGAAAGATGCCTCCAATTTCCAAATGAATAACTTATCTTTGTTGCCACAGGATCTGGTATGATTCTGCCCGAGTTGTTTCTCAGGCTATTTTACCCACTTGTCAGCTGTAAAAGTGTTATTTCATCAAGAACCCTGCGGCTCTGCTGGTGTTTTCCTGTGTTTTTTCGCTCAGCCGCACTTTAAGAAGAGCCCTTAGATATTGCCTAAGGTGTTTTACCTTCCTACCCTAAATTTCGGGAGATTTCGTGCACTATCACATTGTCAACCGAAAAAGAATTGCCTTTCAAGAACGGTTCGACAGTATATTTATAACTGTTCTGTTATATGCACGTGCGCTTCCCATCATGACCTCAGCACTTACTCTCTCCCTCCGCCTTGCAGCTGTCTGCAGTTACGGGGTTTGTTTCAATGGTGGAAATTGCATAGAGGGCTCTTCGCGGCTCTGCCATTGCCCCTCTGGTTTCCAAGGACCTCGCTGTCAGTACGGTAAGCAATCTTTTCAAAGTCTTCCTTTAATTTTGAGTCGGAAGTGAAGGGGATAAACAGCGAGGGATGCCCTGATTTTTTTTTTTTTTTTTTTTTTAAATCCTAGCCATTGTTTTATCTGCAAAACTCCAATAATCTGCCCTCTACTTTTTTTGGCCACTGTTTGTAGTGGTTGGGGAACTTGGATGTTTGGAAAGGAAATGCTTATCATGACTTGCTGTGAAACGCAGCTCCGCACTGTACAATAGCCTTTATTCCTGGCTGCCATCAGCAGAGGGATTTGCTGGAATCGGAGAAGGAAGCTGATTAAAGTCGGGTCAAACAAAGAAACCCTAGGGTCGTGGCCTGCGGAGCGAAGCTGAGCCTGGGGGAGCGTGGCAGTGGGCTGCCACATCAGAAGGGAAAATAGCTAAGCTCTGACTAGCTGGATCAGCTGCATCTTTGGCTAGGCTTTATTTCGGGGCTGCTAAGCTTTATTTCATTAACCTTTGTGCAATATACAAATTCTCTCTTGAAGGTTATTGAATTTCCTATGTTTGGCACTTCAGAGATGTTCTGATTTGGTAGTGTGATAGTCTGTAGCAAACAACTGCTAAAAGCTGGAACAATTGTCTGTGGGCACATACGGTAAGAGAAAATGTGCCTCATAGTGTTGTAGAGGGAGATGGCTGCCCTTTCTTCCCTCTAACTGCTCAGTCTGCAAGGTACAGGGCAGTAACAGTTACTCAAATCCTGGATTTATAACAGCAAATTGAATAATAAGACTTTTGGTTGTTTTTTTTTTAACCATAAGTAAGTGTATATCTTTTCCTTCAGACGTGGTTCCTTGCTCTTTCGGAAACGGAGGTGAGTTTACGGATGTAGAGGAGTTGAGAGTGGACTAGTCCTTGGTGGAGCTGGTCTTTTCTCACTGAGAAGGGTTGGAAAGGAGCTGCTTCTGCAAAGCCTGAAACCCTCCAACACCCAAGTAATCAGAACAGAGGGCAGAGAGGTGACCGCGTGAGTTAATCTGTTCAGGGGAACTCTTACCGCTGAGTTTTAAGAGGGCAGAGAAGAGGTCTTGCCACTTTAGCTTGCGAGGAGGCACACAACCACCGGTTGTGTGATGGAGCCGGGCTGCAGCTGCTGAGCCAGCCTGCTCTTGCGCATTTTTCTTGTTGCCTCTCTTTTAGGGAACTTTAATCGTTGTTACGATGTCAATTTAGAAGTGCTTCAAAGGCCCTTAAGTCACATTTAGATAATACCTTTAAAGAAAGAGAATTCTCTCTGTCAGATACAAACTGCCAAACCCTCCTTGATGCCGTTGGCTTTAGGCTCTATTCAGTCCTCGCTGATGAGGGGTCTGGAGCACAAGTCTTACGAGGAGCGGCTGAGGGAACTGGGGGTGTTCAGTCTGGAGAAGAGGAGGCTGAGGGGAGACCTCATCACTCTCCACAGCTACCTGAAAGGGGGTTGTGGTGAGGTGGGTGTTGGTCTCTTCTCCCAAGTAACCAGTGGTAGGACAAGAGGAAATGGCCTCAAGTTGCACCAGGGGAGGTTTAGACTGGATATTAGGAAAAATTTCTTTACTGAGAGAGTGGTCAAACGCTGGCACAGGCTGCCGAGGGAGGTGGTGGAGTCACCATCCGTGGAAGTGTTCAAAAAATGTGTGGACGTGGCACTTCGGGACATGGTTTAGTGGATGTGGTGGTGTTGGGTTGATGGTTGGACTTGATGATCTTGAAGGTCTTTTCCAGCCTTAATGATTCCGTGATTTTGTGATATGTTTCTAAAATAGTCATGCTGCAGATGCAGTAGGAGCCTGAGTCCACATGATTTCTCCCCCCAGTGACACTCGCCTAGCGGCAGTTTAAACGGACTGCTTAAAACATCGCTTCCCTCTCATCCTTTGGCCCCCAAAGGGTTAGAGCACAGCTAAGTCTCGGAGACGTGCACCATCCTACGCTACTGCTTAGGTTCATGTTTGCACGTTACAGGCTTTTCTAGGGAATAAACAATCCTTAAATTGTCCCTGCAATTTGTTTGGTCACAGCTTCTCTCGTACAAATTAATAAAATAAACGTCGGGCCTTTTCCTGTACAGAACCCATGAGGTAAAAACCGTTTTCACATTTGGAAATGTTTAGCGATTCCCGCAACTATAATTGGTTGCAGCTTTGAAAATAAAGTGCACATTTCTGAGACCCCCAAATATGTTTTTTTTTTTAAAGAGAAATGACTGCCTTATTTTGTCGAGGAAGAAAATACATCTGTAGTTCTGTTGACTCTTGGACGAGGGACCTGAAGTTGGTGCTTTGGGTCTTAAAAGGTCAGCCTTAAAAGATTAGCTTTTATTTTACTGGCCTGCAAAACCTTTTGCGGGAACCACGTGAGGCGGCAACAGTGGCTTGTGTGTTATCAGTGTGCCTGGGATCATCTTCGCCTGCATCCCCAGCACTGCTTAGGAGAAGGGAGGATGGCATGGGGCCAGTGGGGCAGCAGGACAAACCCCAAAGCTACCGGCGTAGACTCCGCAAATGACGGCGCGTTTTCATTACCTGCAGATGAAGGAAACCTATAGATGTATTAGGCTGGGGCCGGCATTCATTTTGCAAGACAAGATACCTTGCAAGCATCTTCAGAAAGCTCTCCTAGGGCTTAAGTTTCATTTTAACCTTTGTTTCCATCCTGTTTTAAAAGAGCTGTTGCTCCTGAAGAAGTAAAAAAGACCACTGAAGTTGCTGTGTTAGCCCTAGCTTGCAGAAAATTGACTTTTTTTGGAGTCTGTTTCTTGATGCTTTTCATTATCGCCTTTTCCAAAAGCCACGGTCCTTGCCACAGAGAATGTGCTGACTGAGGATATGGGAAGATCCCAGCCACAAACTCATCCTTCCCTTCATCTTAATTTCTTACTGACTGCTGTAAGTGATTTTTCCTTGGTAAATACTTCTTATGACAAATTTCTCATGGAAACCTAATTGTTTGCTTCTCGTCTTCTCTTTTACTCTTAAAAGTCCTCTGGATGGTTACCTCTGTGCCAGTCAGTCAACCTTTGTACTGGATTTTCACGATAGGATGGGAGGCTGGAGGCTGCTTCAAAGAAGACAGCTTTGGGGAAAGACACATAACGGTTAATCGGTGAATTATTTTTTCTCATCTGTCACCTATAAAGGAAGCTATCCTGGTATGTGAGGTGATGATACCTTCTTGAGAAATAGTTCCCCGCAGTGGAGCCGTTCAGCACTTGACTGGGGTGAGTCTGGATGCCGGCCGGCCGAGGCTGTTCGCTGACAACAACAGGAAAATAACCCCGAGTGACTGAAGCGGCTCCACAGCCATATTCCGTGGTGTCATTCGTCTTCCAGAGATCTCTGTGTCTGATCTTAACAGTATCGCCTTTTCTTTTCTGGAAAGAAATACAGACGTGTTTGTTTTAAAGGCAGGACGTTCGCTGTCCTGGCCAGACTCTTATCATACCTTTCAGTGTGGGGTGTTTTTACTGGCCAGCCTGGAGCAGCGGCAATCCTGTGTTTACCCTGGCTGGAAAACAGGCGGTACCCCGTCGGCCTGGCTTCCAGGGGTGCGATGCTGTCCTTCCTGCTCTCCTGAGCTGTTGAAAGTGATAATATTTGGGCACCCTCCATCTGCATTAGATCATCTCCCTTTGAGTGCAGACCTCTCAATAGGGCCGCGCGGGCGCTTTCAGGAAGGCCTGCAGTACGTCGTGTTTGCTCGTCTGGGTTTCAATGCCTTTTCTCTTGCCTCTTGCATCTCGGGGCGTTTTTTTCCTGTTAAGCGCTGTCAGCATAGAGGTTGGTCTTTGTTTCCCCGTGAACGTGGCATCTCCCACCTGCCCTAAGTAGGGCTTCGCTAGAGCAGCAAACCGGAGGAAGAGGTTGAGCTGAACCATATTATAGCGACTGCAGAGGCTGTTTCTGAACTGAGAAAGCAGCTGGGTTGTCCCAAACACCTTCATTTTCTTCCACCTCTGGAGGATGAAAGGGTTGTAAATGGAGTGTTTGAGGGCTACTTTGGGCTGAGACTGTCTTTAGGAATTCCTTTCTTTGAGCTTGGGCATAAATGACCTTTCCATACGGGGCTCATTGCTGGGTGGGAGGGGGTGTCAGAAAACCTGGGTGCTGCTCCAAGCCTTCCAAGGGATCCTCGGACCTGCCGACGCCTCAGGGTCCAGTTTTGGTGAACTTGGCGTACCCGCTTGGACACGGTGGAGCGGCTCCCCGCGTGGCCCTGTGTGCTGGGGGGAGGTGTGTGCATTCACGGCAGGGACCGGCCGGCTGCAGGATGGGGAGCGTAAGGGCTGTTGTTATTTGCATCTTGTACTGTAAATCAGCTTCTTGGCTTCAACATTTGCTTACTGAAAACGTCACGGTGGAGTGGATCGTTTCAGTGGCACTCAGGCTTTGGGGGCTCTTGTGTGGGAACTTCGCTGGGACGGGAGCCTTCCTAATTAGCCCGGCTGCGTTTTGAAGGATCGGCCAGACCAAATCTTCTTTAGCTTTGCACAAAGGAGAGGTCAGCTGTGAGCAAGCAGGGCCCGTGATTAGCGTCTGCTTCTGCAAGGGCAGCTGAACTGGCTTTGTCGCCGCTTCAGGAGACCGTTATCGTCCCTTTCTTTTCTAGCACTGCCCTCGTTTACAGACGTGCCCTCCGTGTTGGTTGATTGACTAATGACCCTACTTCTCCTGCTAGTCTCTTCAAGCTGTTCAGTTGGAAGCCTTTGCGGCGTGTTGGGGCACAGGCTGCTTGGGCGGGGGGGTGGGAGAGGGGTTTGCTGCAGCCTTCGGGCTGGAGGCCGTCTTCAGAGAGAAACACAGGGCTGCAAAGCCCTCAAAGGTGTTGAAGTCAAAACGGGGAATGGTTTGTCTCTGGGAGCGAAGGAAAACACCTTGTAGACTCTTCCTGGATCCAGGGGCCAGATGCTGCTTTCCCAGATGGAAGCGAGTGTGCGTGTGCGATAACGCTTGCTTGGACTCGGGCGACTTCCCTGTCCAAGGGGACCACAGTGCCGACTCCAGAATGAGAGTAGCGAGATACTGTGTTGGATGTTCCACGGGTTTACAGTTCACAAGGCCGATTTAAAATCCGTTTGTGGGATTGAATAGCGGCAATTGTTCTTCAGCTGTGAGTTTATTGGCAAGAATCCACTGTTAATAATACCAGGGCTAAATTAAGCAGAGCACTTCTCCTCCAACAGCCAAGAAGTCCGAATACATTTATTTACAAACAGCCTCCTGATTCAAAGGTTTAGCCCTCTGCTGGGGAGGGGAGGAGAGCCTGAGCCCGGAGGAGATTTCTGCCAGTCTGCAGCGTCGCCGTGCAGCTCTGCCTGCCGGGATTTTCTCTCTTTTTGGCTCAGGAAGGCAGCGGAACAAGGGCGGCTTGTGCAGAGCTCCGCTGCATCCTGCACTATCTGCTTGTCCATCAGCCAAACGTTAGGTATTTAATAGCTGGCAAACAGGTAGCGCTGAACTCTTTGAAACAGTTAGTGAGGGGAAACAAGCCAAAGCTATGTAGGGGTTTATTCAGTTTAAAAAAAAAATAATCTTTTGTGAAGTGAGTTTGGAAGCAAAAGGAAAACGTGCTGAAGCTGGGGGAACAGCTGGGGTTGTACCTGCGAAACAAGTCTCCTCGCACTTCCATCTGTGGGGTGTTCTGGGGTCCAGCGCCCTTCACTGAGATGCGCAATGCGGCATTTGCCACCAGCTTCCTGGCACGACCTCGAGTTTGCAGACCTGGACGTAAATGCAGGGCAGTCACTCTCTGCATAACTTCATGATTCATATGACTTGAGTTTCTGAAGGTTAACCGGAGTACAGCAAAAAGCCTTTTGGCGGTACGCTATTACGTTTAAAGTTGTCCGGCTTCATCGATGAGTGATGGAGCATACGCAGAGGCAAAAATATTACTGACTCATTTGTTTAAAGGCAGATGATAGCAAGTGA
The DNA here is from genome assembly GCF_000687285.1 of Phaethon lepturus. NCBI lineage: Eukaryota > Metazoa > Chordata > Aves > Phaethontiformes > Phaethontidae > Phaethon > Phaethon lepturus. Next base: position 21,161 of record NW_010550414.1, on the reverse strand, counting down.
AAGAGAGCTGCTAGTTTAAGAGGCTAAAATCTTCAAAGGCTTTAGTGAATTCGAAATATGGTTTTCTTTGTTCTTTTCAAGCTTTCCTTGGGTTGAACTCAAGAATTAAGGATTTCATTATCATTTAAAAGAGGTGATTATATTGGGTGACAGAAAGCACATGGCTCAAGTCCTTTAGATGAGTTGTAGCCCTCTGCTTAAATTTTGGCACATGAATGAGAGAAGAATCCTATCGCAGACATTGCACCCGTTTGCAATTTTCAGACAGATCTTTACTGCTCCTCGTGTTAAGATCTGTCGAGGGTAAGAAAAGCTTGGAAGGAAACGGCTTATTGTGCCATCTGGAGAAGACCAAATCTACGCTTAGTTTGGAGGGATTCGTACCGGGGGCCAAGTCACGTGAAGTGCTGCATGCCATCTTCAAAGCGATGCATGTTCTCCCTTTAGTGAGGATTGAAACTCCTCAGCACCTCCCGTGATCGCCTCCTGAATTCTTACGGTGCCAGCACCGTGGCGGAATGTCAGGCCCCGCTCTAATCTCCCTGCAAGGGTTTCTGCGAATGTTCGCAGCCAGCTGTGACCAATTAAAAAGGGGGGTTGTTTGCAAAACCTCAGCAACTGGCAAAGTTGAGGGAGGGGTCCGAAGAGCTGTAGGGTTTTGAGAGCTATGTGGTCTACCCTAAGTCTTTTCTTCTCGTGAGCCGTCTGCTGACAGACCATAAGCGCAGAGATGAGTCGAGGGATATTTATATAGGAGAAGTGATTTTTTTTCCAAGCAATGAAAAATCCTCCAGTCTAAAAGTGGACCACTGGGATCCCATTGTGTAATTGGCAAGAAGAAGAGTTCAATACGTGAATGCCAAGTAGACTGATTTAATGCTGAAGCCTTGGACTGTTACCAGAGAGGAGGAGACCATCCCGAGCTCACAGTTGCTCGCCTAGCTGGCTGGTTTCTGGAACGGTGACAAAACTGTAGCCCGGTCCAGTCGGTGCAGGAGAGCCATTCCTCTCGTGTCTCCTGCTGCAGTCCTCAGCGGCTCTCCCTTTCGCGTCTGGCTGTTCTACGTCGCGGAGGAGAACTGACGCAGGGCAGCTTAACTCCCAGGACCTGTGATCTTCTGTTGTGTTCTGGGGATCCACACTGGCCGTAGGCGCAGGGGAGCAGGTTCCAGCCAAAATGGGTGGTTTAGCGAGTGAAATGAGGAGTGAAAGCCCAAGTAGAAAAGATAAGCACTGCTGCAAACCTTCCTGGAATTTTTAGGATTAACTTATGCTTAAATATATAGTACGGTCTGTAAGAAATCGTCAGTATGTTACGCTTTCCATTTCTGGGTTTGGAAAGGTTGGAAAAAACATTTTGTTATTCACTATGTGCTGCCTTCTCCAAGGCATCTTTTTAAAGCAGAGTTCTCTAGCGGGTGATAACATCTTTTAACCAGCCTCTGAAACTCCTTATTTCCACTTGAGCCACAGGTTTTCCTTTCATTTTTGCTTTGTTTGCTGTGTTTCAGTCTGTTTCCTCTGCTTCACGGTGCGGTCTCAGTACTGCAGTATAATCTGTGTAATAATTCAAGAAACAACCATACGCTGAGATTCCAGTCATTACAAATACCCTTTTTTTTCCAGGAAGGTGCTCGGAGGATTCCCGCTCCAGGGGTTTAATTAATGAGTTACGTGAGAAAGGGAGGACACTTTCCGTATATCCTTGCTCCAAGTTCAAGTGCGTGTGCATTCCTGTTGTGCAATGCAGTTTTTCAACTTGGGCTGAAGCTTGCCGTTCAGCGCAGCCTGAACCGAAACTAAGTTGTGTGATAGTGGAGGAGGAGGAAAATCTCCCTTGCAAACAAATCAAGGGTGGCCCCAGCCAGCAAAGGAGGTTGTTACAGTCGCTCTTTACTGCTAGGGATGTTACAAGATTCAGATGAAAACGGCTATCTCTGAAAATGGGCCTCCTTCTCCTCCTGAGACTGCGGCACCGGGTCCAAAGAACAAGCTCGGGGAGTTTGCACCTCTGCGGCTCTTTTATCCTTGGGTTTCCTGTCTGCTTAGCTTGCATTCACTGATTACAGCTATGCTACAGTTTTAAATTAATACGGTAGCACATACCTATGTGTGTGCACATATACGAACGGTTGGATATCACAGGACATGTGTGGCTTACAGTATATTAATATCACCTATAGCTAGTGTTTAAAAACACGGGTTGCATTTTAAGGGGCCTCTCACCAGTAGTGAGTGCCCATTTACCTGACTGGGGGGTCTTCATCTTTCTAGCCATCGATAAGCACGCAGCCCCTTCAGGCGCAGCGAACGCCCAATTCTGGAAGCCGAGTCCAGACTTTCTGAGTTACCGCTGCCCCGGCCCGCCAGACGCGATCTGCGTGCAGTGCTCTCACTGGTCGCGGCGGCGTTGGCCCCGTCTTCCAGTTCGTAGGGAAGTGGTTGGGGAAGAGGCTGGGCCGTGCAGCGCTGGAGCCGTGTGGCCGCCTGCGGGCTGCGCGGCTGCAGACGCTT
>NW_010550414.1:385-18564 GCF_000687285.1 Phaethon lepturus | reverse complement strand
CGCCTGCGGGCTGCGCGGCTGCAGGAGTGCTGGCAGCTGGAAGTGGGCGCATGGCAAGCGTTCGTCAGCAGAAGCAGCTCTAGACCCAAAGGAGGGTCCGGGCGTTCTGGGGTGAGATTTCCCAGTGGTTGCTTTCCTCCCAGACACGCTCAGTTTTATGGGACTTCAGTTTCTCGTGGTTCAACTTGCACACACGGGCACACATGCTATATCTAGCTGTGCAGGTGTTTTTTCTTCGCATAATTCAGTGTTCGGGGGGCCGCTGGAAGGCCCTTATGTCCCCGCTGGCCTCAGGGACACCTGTTAGACCCTCAGTCTCTATAAGCCACCCAAAACCCTGTTTTGAAGGCCAGCGGGTGTTTCTGCTTTGTTGTCTGTGAACGCGCATTAACTGTCTTCCTTCCTGCCTCGCCAAGCCAGCAAAACCACCGCTGAATCTGGAAACCCGCCACGCAACACCAGAGCAGCGGGCGGCCCTGCGCGGGGGTGCCGAGAAGGCCAAACAGGCTCCCGTCTCCACGCCGGGCCGTCTAGCACGCTCACGGGCTAGGCACCGGGGCTGCTGGCCTTCAGCCGCTCTCTGAAGCGATACGTTTGCGTGTTACTTTCCGTTTGCTCTGGAACTGGAGCTGAAAAGCCTGGCAAGCTGCAGCTTTTAGGACGCTCTCGCCCTACCCGTGACACCGTTGCCTCTTGTTTGCGTAGCGCGGCGCGGATCGCCGGGCAGGCTGGCCCAGCTCCGTTTGCGTGCGCTTGGTGGCCGCCGGTAGTTTCGCAGCGGAAGCGGGTGTCGGCGCTTTTCACCCTACTCGGTGCATCTGCCTTTCTCGGATGCCTTCGGTCCAGGCTTCTCAAAGAGGGCTCGCGAGTGGCAGAGACTTAAAACGAATGTCTCGCTGATTTGGGGTGGGACTCTGCTGCAGCCGGGCTAGGCTAATACAAACCAACGGTGACAACAAAGTAGTAGAAGAGCCCGTGTTTGCAGATTAAAATAGGGATTCTTTCCTTTTAGAGTTTTAAGTGGCTTGCTTAAAGACTGGCTAGATCATTACCAGAGGTCCCAACCAGCTCTTGGCTCTTCTAGCCGGGAGCTGTTTCGAATCACTGATAATGGAAGTCAGTTACGCCGATTCGCCGCCCTGATCTGATTGTCAGAGATCAAAGGGCCAGAATAATACAGCCCTGCGTAATAAATGCAAGCCATCGGTAGGGTGCTGGGTTCCTTTGGCTGGTTTAACGACAGCGTGCAGTGGCTAAAGGGGACGGGTGGGTCCGGGGCTGTTAAAGAGAATCCAGGGGCTATTGTGCCTTTCCTCAGAGTACCGATGTGTTTTGGGAGGCATATTGGATTTCAGCCCAGCAGATGCTGAGATAATGGACGCCAGATGTATGTCATTAGAGGATACCTCTTTTCACCAGCTGCAGACTGTCCATCGCTTCCTCTACTGTACATTTGCGTCACGAGAGGCTTGAATTCCCTCAAGTTACTGATATCCCTGATGTTACCAGGCTTCTCTTCAACTGCTAAGTAATGGGCTTGTGCGGCTCAAACTGATCGCATGTGGAAAAGTCAAATAATGTATTTTGATGTTTATTTGTTTGGGAGCTCAGTTATGATTTGCCTCGATAAACTTGCCTGGAAAATTGTCTTCTACATTTAACTTGTAAGATGAACCCCTAGAAAACTCCAAGGATTTCGGTGAAAGAATGCCAGAGATGTTTTTGTACTTATGTGAGAATAAGGCATGGCTTTTCACTTTACTGTCTCTAGTGTACCAGGATACGCTCTTTAAAAACGCATGTTTTTGAACTGAAGAAATGGTTAAAAAGAGAACATTAAGCTGTGTGGACAGCACGGATACAGAATGCATCATGGCGCATTTAGGGATAAATTCCTTGTGAAAATAGTCATACTTTACACTGGCTTTTAATCAGAAGGAATCTGCTGTTTATGTGGGATTTCATATGTGGTGTTTGATACATCTCCATAGTACACTTATTTAGTTCTGTGAATATACAGTCTTCTAAGTGTCAAAGTTCATGCCTTCCTGCACATATTTCCAAGACAGGATGCTTCAGAAAATTATTTTCTTGAAATGGCTGGTAAGGTCATTTTATTTCAAAGCCAGAAAAAAGATCCGTTGCAAGAAAACAATGTCACCGACTGACTTTCCCAAAAACCTTCTGCCGCTGTTAACAGCGTTCTGCTTTGCTGAACTTCCGCCAGGGCTGTGTCTGGTTCCGACGGAGGAAGGTGAGAGCCCGGTGCTGTGCGGGTGGTGCGGGAAGGTCTGGATGGCTGCCCGGCGCTGCTACGGCCAGCTTGCAGGCGACGAGGCAAAAAAGGGACTCTGGTTTCTTGAAAGGAAAGCGTTTGGAGATGTTTGTACCACCGTTTTCCATTCTGCGGTACTGAGCCTTTCCCTAGCTGGAAATGCAGCACCTTTCTTGTGCAGTGTATTGCCTTGGGCCTTTTTTAATGTAATGGCAGAGGGTGGTGACATTCGAAACGCGTAAGAGAAAGAGATGCAGAAAATGGTTTAAAACAAGTCAGGTGTTATCCCCCTCCATTGCGGTCTGGGAAACCACCTTAAATTGCACAGCGGAATACGTACCCCTAGCAAATAAGTACGCTCCTTCCGCCTTCATTTTTCCCGGGTGCTCAGGATCTCACCTCGTTAATAGGGAAGATTTTGGAATGTCAAATATTTGGAGTATCTGAGTATCAGAGCTATACAATAGATCTCTGTGCCAGGCGGCCGCTGAACTCCATCGTTCTGCGCGGCGGCGTTCGGTTCGCCTCCCGTTCTGGTAGCCTGCGCAGCGCTTTGCTCTGTCGAGCGAACGCCTTTCACCTTAAGCAGCGCTTCTTTGAGAAGGGGAACTTCGAGTTTAAAACATTACATTTGCGCTTTTTTATTTTAACTTGTGAATTTAACAAGAAGCAAGTAGCAATGCCTCTTTCATTAGAGACAAAAGGAAGTGTGTATAATGTCTTTTGTGGCTTGGCAGTGAACTTGCTGAGGACAACATAAAATGTGCTCATTAAATGTTCTTTAAACAGTATTGCTTTTTGTTTTTGGAAGCAATGGGATGTTTCATCCCACCATTAATTGCCTAATACCAATTATGGCATAAACAAGCCATTTGCTATTGTAACTTTTTCAATTTCTTTTTCGAGGTTCTTACTCTTGACACCTGTTACACATCTGGGAACATGAGTGGCTTTCGGAGTGAAATATAAATAATGAGATCAGTGATTAATGGTTTTACGTAGACCATCCTGTGCTACAAATGTTGCTGCAGCTCTGGAGAACCTTACAAAACGCTCCCCCCCCCGGATGCTTTGTAGTATCATCGAGCTTAATTACATGGAGACAAAGAGACTAGGAGAAAACTCTTTTTCCCAGGGACTTTCCAATTCTTTAGACTGAGATGTGTACTGCCCCTTGTACGCTGGTAGCTGAGCGAGCAAGCCTCAGAAAAGAGGTACTGTTTATGTTTGTTAGTGTTGCATATGACCAAAATTCTGCAAAGTGCCTAGAAAGGCTGGGCAAAGAAGGACTGCCAGAGCTGACCATTCTGGTTGTAACCCTTCTGTCTGAGATAATCATCTTCTTTCGGGTATTTCGTCACTTCAGACTCTATTCCAGCCAAAAAATGGAGACTTGCTGGAAGGAGGAGCCAATAGGCAGTGCTTCAGAGCTCTGAAAGATGCTTGCTTTAGGATTCCTTCTGAATCAAGAGCGTGGCTCCCGGAGCTTCTTATTCAGATGAACGAGTTTAAAGCTGGTTGGTGAAACAGCTGAATGTTAAACCGATTCTTCCTGGGCCTGTCCCTCTCGTCTTTTACTTTGGTAGCAGAGCCTTCTCCTTGGTCATGAAAATACGTTGAAATATGAGAATATGTTGTCAAGTCTTACCTCCCCAGCTGAGCATTCTCTGCCAGGTCATTGCCGCTGTTGACTCAATACGGTTTTCATGAAAGCTTTTGGCTTTAAAAGAGGCCGTAAGTTGTATTTTGTAGTCTCACTGTAATTCACGTTCTCTTCTGTCAGCCTCTTCAGTGGCCCTTCCCGGCAGCGTCGGCTGCTGGAGGAGCTTAATGTAAGCACCCTGTGAGACTGTCTTAGTTATGATGATCTGCTATCCAGAGGAGCTGTCAAATTGCTGATTTTGGGCCATTTGGAGCTAGCCCAGAAGCGTTAGTTAATTGGTCAAAGGCGGCATATTCAGCAGATAAGCTTTTCTTGGATATTTCTGTTTGGATTCTGTTTATGGTTCAATATGCATTATTTCTATTTGTGTGCAATAACATCTTCAAGATAGCTATCAATCAAATGTGGTTTTAGGGCAATGCTATACGAGAGTTAGTGGTTCTGGTTTCTGGTTTGGTTTTTGGAAAAAATCAAGAGGCTTATGTCGTTTGCCTTGTTAAGGGATAGACAGAGATTTATGGGTACTACATCAGACTATATCCTCCTGCTCCTAAGGAGATACCAAATCCAATAACCGAGAACTTAGGGGGAAAAAACCTCAGGTTGTTACAGGCATCTGTTAGGATGCTTCTCTTTTGAATTCTCTGGAGACCTTTGTAATGATACCTGGAACTTTGCTAAATTACAGGTGCACCTAGGTTGTTCACAAAGAGCATTTTTCCTGAAATTCACTTGACTACACTGATTTTGCGACACTGTCGTGAGCAACACAACTGTATTTCGCAGGTACCTACGGGGGAGAAATGGAATTGTAATTTCTGGATGCGATGTTATAGATCAGGAGTAATTATGTTAAAGCTGACGCTTTTTTCCTTTCTTAAATGAGAGGAGAAGAGAAATTTTATTTCTTTATCCTGGTTAGACTTCTGCTTAAATGCGGGTGTCTGGGAGAAACAAGTGTTGGTGCCGATTTCATGTTCCAGGCGAGTGAGGTCCACAGATGAGCAGTTCTCTGCAACATGTACGCAGCAGCTAATAAAGCTGCTGACAGACTCGGATGCATTAAGCATCACAGCTAGAAGGACTCGTGAAGTAGGTATGTCTTCTGATGTTTCAGCCGGGGAAGTCAGAATGGCAGGTTACGTGACTTGGCCGAGGGAAGGCAATGCAGCGAGTCTGCGATGTATCTGGAGCGCAGGTCCCCTGCCTCCCGGTGCAGACGCGTCTGGCACTCAGACCACGCCACTCATCTTCAGTCCCTATCTGAACTCTTACAGCTCAGCCTGCTGCAACAGCATTTCTTTTGAACCCTCCAACTAGATTTGGGGAGAGTTTTCCTTGATTCCATGTGGATCTCATTGGCTTTGGATCAGGGCGATATAAGGGCAAACATGAGCCAACAGTGTGCCCGGTGGGCCAAGAGGGCCAATAGCTGCTTGGCCTGTATCAGCAATATTGTGGCCAGCAGGAGCAGGGCAGGGATCGTGCCCCTGTACTGGTGAGGCCGCACCTCGAATCCTGTGTTCAGTTTTGAGCCCCTCATGACATTGAGGTGCTGGAGCGTGTCCAGAGAAGGACAACAAAGCTGGGGAGGGGTCTGGAGCACAAGTCTTACGAGGAGCGGCTAAGGGAACTGGGATTGTTCAGTCTGGAGAAGAGGAGGCTGAGGGGAGACCTTATTGCTCTCTACAGCTACCTGAAAGGGGGTTGTGGTGAGGTGGGTGTTGGTCTCTTCTCCCAAGTAACCAGCGATAGGACGAGAGGAAATGGCCTCAAGTTGCACCAGGGGAGGTTTAGATTGGATATTAGGAAAAATTTCTTTACTGAGAGAGTGGTCAAGCATTGGAACAGGCTGCCCAGGGAGGTGGTGGCGTCACCATCCCTGGAGGTGTTTGAAAAACATGTAGATGTGGCACTTAGGGACATGGTTTAGTGGGTGTGGTGGTGTTGGATTGGTGGTTGGACTTGATGATCTTAAAGGTCTTTTCCAACCTTAACGATTTGATGATTCTCAGTAGCGAGAACAAAGCGCCATGCTTTCTTACTGCCTTGTCTCCTCAGTCCAGCTTAGCCCAGCTGTCTTGCTGGGAGAGCAGGAGACGTAACCGAGGTCTGTTCGGAGGCAACATACTGAGCACTGTGGGGACACACAGCTGGAGATCACCAGCTGCCTGGTGAGCACAGAGCTTTGCCCTGGCACGGGCTTCTCTGCGAGGAGCAAGGAACAACACGGCAGAACTGCCGCTGACACGAACACCTTCATACACTTGGCCTTGGCAAACACATCTGTGATCTCATGGAGCTGAGGTCACTCCAAAGATCTGGAAACTTTGAAGGAAGTCTCTTCAGCTTCGCCGCAAGAGGAATACAGGTTCTTTCCCAGGAGAGCCATCTTCCCGACTTTCCGTGAAATGCAGTTTTGGCCATACAGTGGAAAAAAAATCATCAAACACCATCCCGTTTGCTGAGCTCCCGAAGGGAAGCCTTGGAAAGCCTGCCAAATACAGTATATTTTGATATTGCATCCATTATATAATGTGTCAAAAAAGAATTCTCTCCACTACGGAGAGATATTTATAGTCCATGAGGTTTTATGGCAGCAGTTGAGAGTCTAAGGTTACTCTCGCTGAGACTAGTGAAACTGTTGCCTCTGGCTTCAGTGGGAGAAAGTCTCTAAAGCGTGAGGGTAACCTTTGTAAAGAAATAGCCCGGTGGGATGGCATTACCCGTCCCACCGCCCTGTCCCCTGAGGACTCTCGGAAAGACCAAGGGAAACTGCCAAAACGGGTGGGCTGGAGTGATCCTGGGTACCAAGACAGGAGCGTATGCAAAAGACGGGCAGGAGGATGTCCATGGAAACCACGACACCGTTTTTTAAAGATTTAAACTGTGAATGAATTGGGCATGGCAGCAGAGAGCAAGGACATTGGTGGAAACCGGTGACAGGATGTAGGAATGGGCAGAAAGAGGAGCGGATCTTTGCTGATGTGGGCTGAAGCCTGGCTGAGGCTTGCTGTGGGCAGGAAGCTAAGGAAACGGGGAATCATACGATATCCGATAGGAATATGCAACGTCTGTGTTCTGAGTCAGAACATTCGATGACAATCTTTGTCTCACCCCTGTGTGGTTTATAGCAAAAAGATGATGATAAACAACCAATTAGAAAAGACCAGATACATCAAAAGCGTTTGAAAAATAACACGTAAGTGACCGGCAAAGTCAAGATGATATCAGTTTAGACAGAAAATTACGGAAGAAATGATGGGTGAACAAAAAAGCCTGCGCAAAGCAGTGAACGTTGCACTGAGTAAGTTTTATCTGAGCACTGCAGGAAGCTACAGAGCTGTGAAAGATAATCTGCTCCCTGCAGACCACGGCAGATCGCATCAGGCATATTCTCTTGAAAGGCTGTCCTCTTTTTTTGGAAAAAAAGAGATTTCCTGGAGGTGCTGTCTGTCATGGCTGTTTTCTTATGTCTCTTGTTTGTAGCTCAGAAGGAGACAGGCTGAGGTTTGATATAATCCAGAGAAAGACATTGAGTTTAGAGGTGGTTGGTTGGGTAAGGATGAGAATCGGGTTAGGAACTCCTGAACGATGGGAAAATATGTAATATATCCTTACAGTTTCACTTTTTTACACATCTGGTTATACCCTTGTATTTCTCAACTTGTCTTTTCCACCTTCGCTACCCTTCTGCACTGGAGGCAGTTCCGCCCTGCCCGAAGCAGGGGCTCCGTCGCTGTTTTCTCTGCGGTGATGGTAAGAATTGAGCAGTGGGGGAAGAGCCCCGACCCTGAGGTTCCCCGTCCCGGGGCCGCACAAGTCTCCCCTCGGTTACGTCCTCGGGAACTCGCGTTCCCCAGGTCTGCTGCCCCGATGTGTGCTTTCTCTAGAGCATGCCAAGTCACTCTAGAAAAGGGAAACAAAGCAAAGATTAAGAAAACAACAAAGCAGCAAAAAAGTCCCCACCGAGCATGGATTTCCTATGTAATTTCTGGTTTGCTGACAAACTTTTCAAACAAGTTTATTGGGGAAGCAACAAAGATGTAACACTGACGGGATTGTGCAGCAGCCTCCTCTCGGCTCATCAGTTTGGCAGATTTTCAGAGGAAGCATTGAAAATATTTTCTTTCGACCCAAATTCAGCCACGCAGGAGTGCCTGTAGGACCCACGCAGTTCTGCTGTTTCTACACTTAACTGCTTACATTTTAGTGCTAGATAAGGCACATTCTCTTATTTCCTTTAGATCATCGGGAGTGCTTGTTATTGGGATAATATTACACAAACTTCATTAAACGGGTCGTGTTTTAACGACTGTAAAACAGAGGAGCTCAAATTCCCGGGACATCACAGCTTTTGCCCAATACAGCTGTTCCAATGAAGATTCGCTTCAGCAACTTGAGTTTTAGAAAATAATTACACAAACTTTCATCTTTGAGGTAAATTCATTTAGTTCAGTGCCACCAGTGGCCCTTTCCGAACAGTTGTAAGCGTGTTAAATTTCATTATGGCCAGAGGGAGGGGATAAAGCCTCTCTGCTCCGCTCCGGAGAATCTCTGAGAGCTGGGTTTCCTTAAAGTGCCTACCTCAGCCTTTGAGTGCAGTGAGAATTTTTCCCAATTTTTCTGTTGGAAAAACAGATTTTGCAGGTGTTATATACTTTGGGAAAATCATTTCCACAAAATTAATCCGGAATTTGGAAAGGCAGCCACAAACCTTTGTTGGCTTGTGAGTTGCACGTTGTGAGCTCTGGGGACCTGGACCATCCACCTTCAGCAGGTATTTAAGAAACCTAAGTGTTTGGCCCGGGTGTGGAGGCTGCCCTACCAGCAGTATATGACAAAAAGCTTCTAGTCTTGTAAATACTAAATGTGAAGGTTCAACCTTACACTCATCTGACCTGGAGTTTACCACCAAGCTCTCTGTGCGGCTGGCTCGGGCTTGCTTGCCATTGTACGCGCTGGAGAGGAAAAAGGCAGGTCTCAGGGTCTGAAATGCTCAGGAAATGGAAATTTTCCCTCTGCAATAATAAATAAGTAGGCGGTTAAAAATTCTTTCAGGACAAAAAGGAAAAAGATGATGATGGGAAAAGGCAACGATGCTGTTTCTCACTAGATAGCGGCAGCCGGCAGTCCAAGCGGCACTGCGAGTTCTACAGCCCGGGCGCTCCCAGCGCTGAAGGTCGTTCGGCCCGGCCGTTTCGCAGAGGTGTCGAGTAGGACAGATGGTTTCTGAAACAAAGAATCAAGGTCATTCTTCTTCTGACCTGTAAGCATCGGTATGAGCCCTTGGTCTTGGACACCCACGTCGTGTATCTGAAGCAGATAGCGACGTTGGATGTCTGGCACGCTGGTTCCAGGCAGAAGGACCATCATGGAGCAGAAATGTCCGGCAACCATTTACACAGCATCCTGACAGATGATTTTCTGTATAGGCGTCAGGTCGGTATCGCTGAGAGGTATTTGGGGCTGAGCCAGCTGAGGGTAGGAGGTTTGCATCTTACGGGTAGGAAATTCTGTTCCCCGGGGGGTGATGGTTCAATATAATCAAATCAAATCAATATAATACAGGACCTGTGTCAGCCTGAGGCTGCAAGCCAGCAGGCCACAAAGGCAGGGCAAGGGCAGCCTTCCCCTGGCACCGGGGCAAGCGCATGGAGCCTGTCTGCAGGGCCTGCCCATGTGCTGGGCAGGATCCCGGGGGGAAAATGCAAGGACAGACACTTCCCCTTTCCTGCCCAAAACTCCTGTCTCCTATAACTTGCCGATAACAGGATGGTTTGATTTGATTATATTGATTTCCCCCCCAGACCAAGCACTGTGTGACTGCAGGTGGAGAGAGCCCCTGCCCTGCCGTGCGTGCCGGCTGAGCGAAGGACGCGAGGCTTGCGGACGTACGTTACCCTTGAAGCAAGCCTAGGGACAGGACTTGCGGTGCCTGGGGTCACCTGTCAAACGGGACCGGCTCTTGTTAGCTCTCTTGGTGAGGAGCCTGGAAGCCATACTCTTGCTTGGAGTGCCCAGCTGATCTCAGAAACAGACTCCCCGATATTTGTAATAAAGCGTGTGTTTAAGTGAAGAGGGAGAGAAGAGAGCTGCTGGTAATTAGCTGGTGGCACGCAAGCAGCTGTGAGGCTCGTGAGCTGCTGGGGCATCTACCCGGGCTGCCTCGGCAGTGTGGTGGTGGGAGAATCGCTGCAGCAGCCTGCAGAGGATGTGCAAGAGGAAGAGCCCCAGCAGCAAGTGGGTTTTCCCTGAATATTGGCCACTCCGTGAACGAATCGAATCTGCTTGCCATATCCGAGGTGAGGAAACGGGCTGCCCAAAGCAGAAGGAATGAGAACGAAGACAGCAGCACAGACTGGGCTGCTTGTACTTGAGGTTTTGCCGCTCGCTTGCTTGCTTGTGGGCAGAGCTGCAGCATCCCGGCTGTCGGCGGCACGCCGGCAGCATCTCGGTCCCTCTCGTGGCTTGTGGGAAAAATCCCGGCAGTGTCAGGGCCTCCTTGGACACCGAAATGAGGAAAGACGAACCTAAAGGACTGGAGAGAGTAAGGAGAGTCCAAACCACCGGCACAGCGGAAGCTTTTAGCTCCGGGAAAAGTCACAGCCAGAACTGCCAAGGAGTCAGTCTGCTTGTGGCCAGGAAATCAGCAAAGCTGCTGCTCGAGGAGGGGAAAGGGCCCTTGCAAGGTGCAGCCGAGCCACGTGCTGCAGCTTGTCACCTGCGGCCTCACGCAACGTTCCCACCCGAGCTCGCTGTTGGCCGCCTGGTACACGCAGTCCTCGCGTTTGAGACGCATCCCAGCAAGATCATCCCTCCCCGCGTCCTGCTTCACCCCCTCTTGCTGCAGTCTAAGTTGTGCTCCTCATTTTCTAATTTGGAGAGGGAATTTGGTGCCGGCAACGTCCCCATTTGCAGCCTGAATCCCGCGGTCACGCTTTTAGCAAACACTTTTCTGCTGAGATGGGGCAGGGGTTGGCAGCAGAGTTTGCAGCCCGGGTCCTCCTTGCTAGGGAATTGCGAATATGCACATAGCTGCGATGGTTGGTGTGGTCTGGAGTGCACCGACCTGGTACGGGTCATGAGAATAACGTACAAAGCCGTTCCTTTTTCCATCGAGGGTCACGTTCTCTGCCCCGAGTCCCCGAAACCTGGCTGCTGGGTGTGCTTTTGAGCTGGGAAATGAGACTGTCACTTCACGGTGTGTTTTCTGGGTACGCTGGAAAGGGGCAGCCGTTGTTCAAGGGAAAGCCAGATGCTGGGAAACTGGGGCCTCTTGGCATTTAAGCTTCCTTCAGGCCTTTTTACAAGATGTTGTAAAGTCGCTTGACAATGGGCTGTGAATATTAATGGTCTCTTAGCCCAAAGGCAGATGGAAAAGTGGAGGTTTTTTGTTATCAGTTTAAAAGTTGATGGAGTCTTTCATGTGGGAGTGCATAACCTCCATAAATAAAATACCAGATGTGCTTGAATTGCGTTTTCCTTGAAATGACTTGGGGATTCTCATAAAGAATAGGAATACCTGCTGTTCCCAGTATTTTGTTTCAAGCCTTTCCTAGCAAAAGGTGTCTGCGAATGCCAGAGCGTAGTAGCCAGGTTGCTGCAGAATGGGTACCACCACTGCCGTGTCCAGCCTCGGTCCTGAGGCTCTGAACTCTCAGATAAAGCCAGGCTTACCTGTAATTCCAAATCCCATCGCAAAAATGCAGATCCTCCAGAATGCTTGGTTTCCCAAGCAATCCAATTCACGTTTGGGATCGGTGTGCTGTCAGTCTCGCCGCCGACCGGCGCCCTGGCACAAGGGCGGGCAGGGACGGGGGCTCCCGGCAGACGACGGAGCAAAGGGGAACGCAAAGACCTTCAAACGGTCCTGAGAAGCGAGCTTCTGAGCCCAGCGGTCCTGAAGGGAAGCCGTAAATCCAGCCGAGCCCTTGGTCTGTCCCTCTGTCCTGTCCATGCGAAAGAACAGTGCGTTGATGCATTTACAAGGACGTTTCTGAGCCACTGCAGAAAGAAATGCCAGAAGGATGATAAATACAGGTAAGCAGGGCTGTGCGGCACGGAGCAGGAGGACAGGCGCGATGTGGAGAAGCGAGCCAGCTGCTGCCCTTTCTGATGGTGGGAGGGATTTGGACTCAGCTGGGGACTGAGAATATATTTGAAATGAATCTTGCACAGGCGCAAGGCTAAAGTAGCGGAATGAACTTCTTCCATGTGAATTAAGTTTGAGGAGAAACATGGTTAGCTGGGTGTGATGGAACTTCTGCAAAAAGTCCAAGTATTCTTCTGCAGAGCTGCTTAAAAATATGAATGGCTTTTTTTTTTTTTTTTTTTTTAGATTTCACTTAAATGATGTATTTCTTCTCTGCCGCTTCAGATGTCATGGGTTTCTTCGAATGATTGAAGGCCAGGCTGTATCTTGGAAGGATTATACAATTCCGTGGCGATTTTATCATAGGACCCTTACAGTTATTTTTGACTAGCTTGGGCATTGCATAGGTGTGTAGATGGTTGCTAAAGATAACGAGCAAAAATATAAACTGTTGTAATGCTTTAACACCTCCAGCGGTCACTGCCAATCGAAACGTATTGGACCGCTGTGCCTGTACGGGTTAGGATTGAGGTCTACTGCCTACCTTTAATTTAGTGGGGATGGGAATTATCTGGAGATCAGTGCTTTTAAATGAGCACAGATGGTCTGAAAAAATATGGTATATGCGTGGAAGTTCGGTACAACATTCTCTCATCCGTTCGTAACTCTTAAAAAGCAAACATGTGTATTTTACAAGTAGAGATGAATCGAAACCAGGTTTGAATGGAAGTCTTGTCAGCAGTTTCATGTTGAATTTATTTGCATTTACATGGCACTTCAGTAATGTACGAGTACAGCTAAGGATAGGAAGAAGCCTTTCTCGGGGAGCAGGTTTTGGGAGCTCCTTGATGTCCGCTGTGCATGACCTTGGAGATCAAGTATAGGTGGAGCCTGTGGGTGTGATTCGAGGCGACCCATACTTGGTTTCAAGGGTCTGCAGGGGATCTACGGAGGGGACCGGGCAGAGTGCGCACGCACTCTGGCTGCCGTGTGAGCCCTCGCTCTGTGAACACCATGAAGATGGGAGTGCACGCAACACCAGCCGATCGTTGCTGAGGTTTGGATCGACTCCGTAGTATTCTCGGACACTGACTATTTTTCCTTTTGAAAAATCTTCTGATGCAGGTGAGAAGTTACGTCTCCCGGCTGATAGGAACTACCAGAGTAATCTGGACACGGGAACTGCACCCAAATAACCTGAGCGGTCTTGTGCAGCCCTGCCTCTGCTGCCCTCTCTCCTCTCCAGCTGAGTTTTCGAGCAATCTGCAGTAGACTTGTCTCCATAACCCCAAACACTAGGGGCATTTGTGCACCCTACATTGCATTTCCAAGCACCGATAAGTCTGTTTGCAGTCATTTGGACAGGTCTAAGACTTTAGCCAAACTGACATACTTTGAGCGGCTTCCCTATAAGAAGTACGAAGGATCTGTGAGTTTTGCATGGCTTCCCTGGGAAACGGTAACTTGGCCGTTTTCGTGCTCAAACCTAGTCTTGGTTTCTGTGAAAGAACTTCAGACTTTTGGTTTAGGGACCAACCTTTACCACTCCGTGTTTGTGACACTTGGCTGGTGGTGACAGCCAATTCCTAGCTGCCTGGCAGAGGCAAACTAAATCTCATACTTCTGTGCTGGGGCTGACTACACTTTCAGGGTGTCCTTTGTCCAAAAATGCTCTAGCTCAGGATGGCCAAACAGCCCTAAATTGATGATAGCAAAATAGTTAACCTCAGCCTTTCCCCCTTTTTGAAACAAGGATGGGCCATTAGTACCTCAGAGCCACGTTTCTGTGGTAGTTGGCAAGGAAAGCCCTTGGGGTGCAGCGGCACCTTGAAGGGCTGAGGTGCTAGCAGGGGACAGGAGGGGCTCCGGCGTTCAGGTGATTCAGGTTTAGGAGAAGCTGCGGGGAGCGAACGCTGAGCCTCCCAGTCCACATCCTGGCTAGTGCAGGACTTTGTTGCGAGCTTTCACGCTTTGCTTGGCTGCCCCGAGATGACCGCTGGGACTCTTTCCTTTAGAGCGTCGGGGTGAAATGGAGTCAAACCTGGGCTGGGGCAGACGGTGGCTCCGAGCTGCAGCGGCTCTTGGTCAGGAGCGAGAGGTCGGGATCAAAGCGTATGAAGTAGACGGACAGCGGGGATGCTGGAGCCTGGGGTGAGTTGGGGGATGAGGAAGGCTCTTCATTTTATTTATGAATTGTATGTTTTGGTCACAGAGGAAGGAAGTTTCATAACGCTTTGATAAATACCAGCTCTAAGAAACTGAAAGGAGTGTTTGCAGAGTCTAACCACAATGCTTATTTTTACAAAACGTGGAGGCAAGAATAACTCCGGCCCTCGCTGTGTCCTTCTGCAGGAGCTTACGGCTTATGGGGAAGCTGCTGAGATTGTGTCCATTTAAAAGATTAAAGGGAACTGTATACAAAAGAGGCTGTTAAAACATAGTAATAATAAAAAAACCTTCAAATATGCTAGACTGGAGCTGTATCCAGCACGTACACAGCCAAGCTACAGAGCCCTTCAAGCTCAGCGACAAACTCCTCTCCATGAGAGTTTGCGAAACCTGAAAAGCCAGCGGCTGATTTGTGGCTTTGCTCTGAGCTGGATGACATTGAGGTCCGGTGGGGGGATCCAGGAAAAGCTCAGGTTTTCAGTTGAAGGCATCTTTGTGATTTCTGGTTGTCTAGTTGGTTGGGTTTTGCCTTCGTTTGCCTCTGACACATAAGACGTGAGACTTAACGGGCCAAGCACACCCAGAACAAGCAGCTGCTCGAGTCCTTTCAAAATGCAGCTGCTGTTTTCTGTAGACATTAATTCAAGGTAAACATACTTCAGATTTCCCAAATGGACTTTATTTCTTGGTGTTCAAGGTGTCTTTCCCTCTCCCCTAATGGTTTCTGGCTTATCCTCCATAAGGTCATAATCTGGATTTATGGCCTCAGAAGAGTCTCCTCCATGGCGGTAGATTGATGTCGCGGGCTTAGCTTTCAGGTGTTGCTGTGTAAGAATCTGAGCGAGGGGCTTGTCAAACCATGAAACATTACAAGGATGAGCAGGACTAAGACAGACAAATTCTGGATCATAAACTTCCCCCTGAAAGCTCCTAGCAGGCTACTTGCACTGCAGAAGGACCTTCAAACCGACAAGCTTTCCTTACTCCTTTTTCCTTGCCTAACCCAGCGTGACAGATGTTTCATTGCCTCCAGCTGCCCTTTTAACTTCTACACCATCAGGTTTTCAAATTCCTAAGCCTTCTCTAAGTTTTACAACATCCCGCAGGGTCACATTTCCTAATTCCCCCTCTGCTTTCTACAAGAAGTCAGTAAGTATTTCTTTGATATACCATATACTGCCGATACCGTTTGCTTAAATACAACCCGTGTGATAATGGTTATAGGAACAGCAGACAGAGCAGGAGCAAGAATTTTCTCTTGCATTTGTGAGCATCGCTTTTCTTATAATACGTAAAACGGGGTCCGTGGTGTCACCTGTTAGTGTAGCTGCCAGAGCTGGCATCTGTCTTGAAATAGTTCACAGTAGGGCAATACGTGTGAGTCGTGCCAGACGATAGGATCATGAAGGTGGAAAAAGACCAACCAAAGGATCATAAAGTCCAACTTTCAACCCAACACCACCACACCCACGAAACCATGTCTTGAAGTGCCACATCTACACCTTTTTTGAACACCTCCAGGGATGGTGACTCCACCGCCTCCCTGGACGGCCTGTTCCTGTGTAAATGAAAACAGGAAAGCCTTTAACTGATGGACAGTTACATTCCAGAACTGGTTTAAAAAACTCTTCCTCTTAACGTTGTGGCAGTAACACGCCTTTCTTCGACAGATACTGCATTGCGGCAGTTACAGGACATGAAAGTCTAGTTAAACTTTATGGAGTTACTGAATTCATACTTTTCACGCTTGTACTGTGAAAATCCATTGTAAGAGAGAAGGTGAGGGAACTGCCGGGTGGCTCTCCTACCAACCACCCGGTAGCCCGTCTGGCACAAGGTGCTGGGAATGAACTTGTGGGTCTCCTACCGCTGGCAGCTTGCTGCGACGGGAGGATTAAGCGAACATAAACCCTTGGGGATTTCGTTAAGCTCTAGCAGGTCTTAGGGTTTCTGAAAAGTCAACCAAAACTTGCACAGTCTGGTGTTTCAGGAGTAGTTAGGGAACTCCGGGCCCAGACAGGACTGAATTAGAAGAGGCCAAGGGAACTAAACGGTGGGTCTCTCTGATCACGTCAGCCTTGTTTTGATCACTGTCCTTCTCTAAGTCTGTTCCTGACTGGTAATACGTGTCATTCTTTGTGACCTGACACGTTCGTGCGCTACCTGCAGACACCTTTTATTGCTATTGTTATCGCGGGGGTGATCTAGGGCCTATTTTATACCGAATAAAGAGCATCACCGCACGGATGCCTCTGCGAAGAGCTTTTCCGCGGGCCGAAGCGCTGCCAGCAGAGCTCTGCCTGTCCTCGTCCCCGTCGGGTGCCGCGGTCACAGCTGCGGCGAGCGCTGTGTGTGCGAGTGCCGCATCGTGCCACCCCCATCTCCATGTCCACCTTTCGTTGCGTCTACAGTGAATTTCGAGTCGGGCTCGGAGCGAAGGGCGGATGGAAACGGGGCTCGCTCCCAAAAGACGGCGAGCTCTGTCGGCTCTGGATGAGCAAAAGAAAACCGGGATTTATCTGCAGTAGCAGGAGGAAATGTGCAGAGTACAGTATGGCCGAAGCATGCGTTTTTGGCAAAGCTGCAGCTCATTATTCTTCCATCCAGACCAAATGCCTTAAAACAGTATTTGTCTCCACTTTTCTACTCTCTTTCAAGAAGGAAATGCTTCTTTAGAGAGCAAAAAAAGTAGCTGCTTAAGCACAAATACATTTTTAGAGTGCTTTGCTTAGTGCCAAATGTCAAAGAGCTTGCCGACGGCTGATACATCTTTTTGAAACCTCCCCATATATTTCACATGTCTAACCAAAACTTGCCATTCCCCAATGGCACCCTAGTCAAATCTGGGCTTGATTTTCATCTGTAACCGAAAATGATCAAATGCCTGACGTTGCTGCGGCGCAAGGTCTCCTCCTCACCCTCTCGCCGCTGGTCGCCTCTGCCCTTCTGCAGGTGGAAGACGGTTCAGGCTGCGGCAGGGGCTGACCTTCCTAGCTGGGCGTTTGCCGTTTCTCCCAGGGACCGAGCACGCACGGTCCGCGCCGGCGCCGGGATTTGCAGCCCGGCCGTGGGAGAGGCTCCCTGCCTGTCTGCTGGGCCGGTCCCGCCGCCCGCACTCACCCAAAAACCCTGGGCGGCTGCTGCTCCTGGGCTATTGTCTGCAGGTTTTGGAGATTTCAGTCTGTTAGTCTGGGCTCACGCGGGCAGCTGCTAAGTTGTGCGTTGGGAACCTTGGCAACGTACGCCGTCTATTATTTTTGGACTAATTAAAGCAGCTATCAAGTGTTTTGGTGAGGTGTGAAAATGCCTGAATGGAAAGCATCTCCAGTGCTTATTAATAGCTTCCAGATGGACTTTTGGGAGGACGCTGCTTCAGAGCTAGACGGGAAGCACAGCTTGCGGCTCCTTTGGGTCCCCAGTTGGTAAATCCTTCGCTTCCCACCCCCTTCTCTTTCCACTGGGGAGTTTATCTCGGAGCTGAACTGAGGAGCGGAGGGAGGCTGTGCCTAAGTAGTAAGGAAAACAAGGGGGAGGGGGGTGGCAATTCCTCCATTTTCACTTGGTGATGAGCCATTCCCTCTATTTAAAAGGCAATTTGAGGAAGGTGCTGCTGTTCCTTAAATGTCTGGGCCATGCCCCACTGAGGGGCAGAGAAATCCCTGGTTTGGGTAGGGTAATGTGATTTATTCTGGACTCGAGTTAGAAAAACTATATATATTTTTATATATATACTAGCAAATGTGTACTATGGGGATATTTTTATTTTTACAACCTTTTAGTTTAGTCTTCTCTGTGTTAGTACTCTTCAGGCAACTTGTGTGGCTTTATTTGAAGGAATTTTAGCGGAAAGGTATAATAGTTCTGCCCCGCTGATTTAAGACAAGAAGGTAAAGCTGCTAAAACCGACAGATTTTTAATGTAAAAAAATTTGGCCTTCTCACGTTACAAACAAGGCAGCCATTAGAGAGTGAGGCATC
>NW_010550414.1:0-314 GCF_000687285.1 Phaethon lepturus | reverse complement strand
CTGCCATGCACTCAGGATGGGAATCTTCTGGGTAGGGACATCTTAAGGATTTGAGCATGTAACAAGGGGGATCGTGTTGTACCAGTTAACGCTCTCGTTGCTTATTGGCACTGAAAAGTTAGTAACGGGAAAAAAAGTGCAACAAAAGTAGTTGTGTTTCCTCTGCTGCCATGTCCCGGCTCGCTCTGGCAGCAGCAGCTCACCTCTGCTCCTCCTTCTCCTCTCTTCCAGACGTGAACGAGTGCGAGGCGGGGAACGGTGGCTGCGAGTCCCGGTGCCGCAACACCATCGGGAGCTTCTACTGCAAGTGCGCG
>NW_010550413.1:1468-1676 GCF_000687285.1 Phaethon lepturus | reverse complement strand
GCTGTCCCCTCCTGGCATCCCACGCTGCTTGGATCCACGGAGAGCCCTGGACCAGGGAAGGCCAGCAAGGAAAGGCACCCAGGATGGCTCCACGCTGCTGTGTGCCAAGTAAGGGTCCAGATCCTGTTTTGGAGGCCCTGGACACCTTGTTCTCTGCTGGCCCTGTGAGCATTTGTTCTCTGCCTATTTCTGTTTTGGGTCTGGCAGG
>NW_010550413.1:0-1454 GCF_000687285.1 Phaethon lepturus | reverse complement strand
GCAGCGCAGTGCCACAGGTGAGCGCTGGTCTCTGGCAGCCCCGTGCTGGCAGCAGGGCTTGGCTGTGGCCCCTGCACAGCCCATGTCCCCAGGGTGCCAGAGATGTGAGCACCTGTGCCAGCTCTTGCTGCAAGCACAGGGTCTCCTGCCATCCCTCCACTGGGAACTGGGGCATCCGGGACCACAGCGCCTCTGCCCAACCGCTGCAGCTCCTCTCTTGCCTCAAACCTGGAAGCCCTGCCCTGAGCTGAGCCCAGACAAGCTCAGTGCAGGCAGCCAGCAGCAGGCAGCTCTGAGCACCCTGCTCCCAACCGTGCCCCAGAGACAGCTGGCCCCAAGCCGAGCAGGCAGGGCTGGTCCAGCTCCGGTGCTCTTTGTTATCTCAAGGGAACTCAACCATTTCTGGACCTTGTTTACCCACCGTTGTGCAGGGTGGAGGAAAGGCAAACACCAGCCTTTTGTTCACAAGCCTCCCCTTCCCATGAGCCTCATCCTCCTCTCCTGGGCTCCGTCTTCCTTCCGTGGGACCCAGGACTCAACACCCTGCAGTGCAGAGCCCAGGGTCCAGCCAGGACACAGCTATCCCCCTTTCCCGTTGCTGGCCCCAAGACATCTCTGCCAGCACGTTTTCCCAGGCCTGCTCCCGTGCCAGCAAGAGGCAGCTGTGCCAAAGGGTCCATGGCCAGTGAGGGTGGAGGGTTGTTCCCCCAGGCCCTGGGGACCTTCTCTCCTGCCACCTTTCCCAAGCACTGGCAGAGCTGGCTGCTGGCCCTTGGCTGGGCTCAGCACAGCCGGACATCTCTTTTTATCAGCTCAGAGTCAGGATGCAGAGGGACTCGAGGCCTCCCACCTCTCGCGGCAGCTGTGCCAAAGGGTCCATGGCCAGTGAGGGTGGAGGGTTGTTCCCCCAGGCCCTGGGGACCTTCTCTCCTGCCACCTTTCCCAAGCACTGGCAGAGCTGGCTGCTGGCCCTTGGCTGGGCTCAGCACAGCCGGACATCTCTTTTTATCAGCTCAGAGTCAGGATGCAGAGGGACTCGAGGCCTCCCACCTCTCGCAGTCGCTGCCTGGCTGCAGCAGTGCCGAAGGAGCTCACCATGCCAGGCTCTCCTTCCAGGTGGTCATTCCCAGCCCTGCACTGCTGTGGGATGACAGTGCCTTCCCTGCAGCCTGACGGCATCCACAGGGCAGAGCAGCCACTGGTCCCCATCTGTGCCAGCGTCCTCCTCAGTGCATCCCTGTCCCCACGGCCGTAAATCCATGTGGTACTTGGGTTGGGTCTGGTCACCCGGGTCTGGGTCTCCTGCCTCCCTCCTGCCCCTCCCAGCACCAGGGCCTGCAGTGATGCTCCGTTTTGCCCCCAGTGCCACCTGGGCCACATCCTGCCTCAGCGCTGTCCCCGCCAGGTGCTGGTGAGAGGTGTGACATGTGGCACTGCCTCCCCCCACTCCTCCA
>NW_010550412.1:21132-24019 GCF_000687285.1 Phaethon lepturus | reverse complement strand
TCCTGGGCGTGAAGCCGGGGAGGGGCCGGGGTCGGGCCGAGAAGCTGTCTGAGAACGGCGCAGTTTGCCGCTCCCCCGGGAGTCGAGTGGCCCTGAAGGATAAAATGTACAGCGCTTTGTCAGAAAAACGTGTTTAGCGCCTTAAATTGAGCTTTGGCCCAAACTATGGGAGTTGCTCACTGACTGCCTGCTTTCAGCTCATTGACTGATTAAAAATAATAAAAAAGCAGTTCTTTCTTTTTGCATATCGCAATCAGTTTCTGTCTTTGCTAAGAGGTGGTCTTTGCCCAACTGTGTTGGAATGCACAAGATTAAGTTCAGTGTCATAGGCTTAGTGTTGTACAGCCATGGAAGGCCTTTGGAGGAATGTAGGATTTCAGAGACGGAGAATCTGAGCCACCTGGTTCTTTGGTTTCTCTAGTGAAGTATGTTTCTCTTTGCTTGTTACATGAGGTAATGTAGAAAACTGTACATAGCCCTCAGGTTGGACTCTGCTGTCTGCTTATGCTGCTTGGTCAAGGAAGCTGTCTTCTCTGCTCACTTGTCCAGTTAGTCACTCTACTAATGTCACTTCCACCTTTTGTTTGTCCTGTTGGTACTGGCATATGGGAACTTGCTGAGATCTGACTAGGATGTTTTGTTGCATCTACAAGTTTCAGAAGCTGCAGCTATTTCTTTGTTGACTGTGAGATTCTACCAGGCAGCTTTCCTTTTTCATGGAATGTTCTTTCATCCTCCTCATTTTCATTCTGCGTGCAGCACACTTTGTTCTCTGTCTGTAATGAAAAGAAGATTGAGTTTGTGAATAGGGAAATTCTGTTTAAAATACTCTAGTTGTTTTAGCTTGCAGTTTCTCAGAAGTCTCTTGAATAGTGCGTTATTAGTGGCTCTTCTGATTTCTCCTTGCCTTGCAGCTACCCCTACACCAACTGCTTTGTATGAAGGAACTCACTCTGCAAAAGCAGAGTGAATTCATCTTTGATGGATTTCAGCTTGGCTGCTGCCTCCCCGTATAAAACTGTGAGAATTGCTTACATGCTGTTTTTGAGAAGAATGCGCAGTGAGAGATCCCATAAGTGACTGATAATCACAATTATGCAAAATTGCAGTCTATGCTTCTTCCCAAGAGCTTCTGAACAGTCATTTTATCAGATATATCACTGGTGTGCTGCAAAATATCCATTGTAAAATTTAACATCTGTCACCTCTCTTGTCTGCAGACATACAGTGAAATCTTTTCTTTTGACAGACAGCCTCATGTGAAGAGGCTGACCTGAAGTACACTTTATATTCATAGTCCAGTCTTCATTGTCCTCTTCTGGAAAGCTGCTTCTGCTGAGCCATGGATCTGCATAGGTCCTTCAAAGGGTGGTTTGACTCAGACTGTTTGAAGAATTTCCTACCTTTTTTAATTCTTAATTCTCTGGGTTCTGCTTAGCCAATTCATTTCAATGTTTGAATCTCTTTCTTGACAGACTCATATGGTATCTGTACCATGGTGCTGCTGTGCTAAGAAACAGCCCTTAAGCACTGTTCCTTGCACCGTGTATTTGCTGTGCCTTGAATACTGATTGGAATAGGGAACATGGTTTCTACTCATGACTGGAAACCCATTTATGGAAGAAGTTTGGGGTAGAAGTAGTCTAACATATCATGGTGAGTTACTTTCTGAGTTTGTATGCAGCTGAAAGCTTTTTTTTTGAGATATGACAGTGTAATACAACTTGGTTTGTTACTGTTTACAGTGGCAAGGATATCAAGGGAGCTACAGGTAGACTGCATTGCCTTTAGCTGTGGGCCAACCTCTGTGGTACTTTGATGAAACAGGAGACTTTAGTTATATTTATATGGCACTTAGGGACATGGTTTAATGGTGGACTTGGCAGTGTTAGGTTTACAGTTGGACTCGATGATCCTAAGGGTCTTTTCCAATATAAATTATTCTATGATTTCTGCGTAATATCAATGTTAAATAATATTTCCCATAATATCAGTGTGTTTGTTTTGATGTGCACTTCCTCTCCCTGAATGGTGCATGTTCTTTGCAAGGGAGAAGACAAGTCAGAGATTTGTAAAGGCTTCTACCTATAGTAATCTGGGCATCTTGTTTTGGCACATAAAGTACTGTATTGCCTTGTACTCTTCAGTAGCAACTTGCCATGTAAGTTGCAGTACAAATAAAAGACTATGACTGTACTGCAAGAGGCTGAAGGGAGAAGTGGTAATTAGATGCTAATTACTCACGGGTATATTAGTTAAGAGTTGCAGATTCAGTTCTTAATACTCAGGAAAGTTATCTTTGAGCCTTGCCTCTTCACTGTGTATTTGCTGTGCCTTAGGCACTGAATGGTTTTAGATGGTTTCTAGTCATGAGCTGGTTCACTTGTGGGAGAAGTAATTATCTGTTCAGTTATTGCAAGCCAGCCTGATTATTTGAGATGACATATGCTTATGCCATATGACTAAGATTTCTCAGGCTTTCAGGTTTAGGCCATCATAGGCTTTAGTTTCTGAATGGAGAACAGTGAGTGGAAATCACATACCACTTGGGAACTGCCTGTCTGTTTCTAGACTTAGTGGATGGGAACCTGTATATCCTGCAGATTTCGGTGTGTCATGCAAATTGAGCAGTTTGTCTGGGGAATATGTACAGACCTGTGCTACTGCTTGTATACCAGTAATTGCCATAGTATACTTAAAGATTTAGTTGATGAGTTGAAAGTCTAAATGTTGTTTGGGGGTTTTATTTATTTATTTATTTATTTATTTATTTTAGTGTGTGTATAATTCAGGAAAAGGAAGTGAGGAAGACCGATTCATAGTTTTATTGGGTTCATCTATCTCTGTGAGACAGAAGAATTGGGTAGGCTCTGAATTCTTATGGCTG